>NC_056745.1:577371249-577584327 GCF_019279795.1 Protopterus annectens | reverse complement strand
GCACACCCTCTGCGATTGACATGTATCTCGTGTAGGCCACTCCTCGGTGTAGTACCGCTGCGCCATTTGCTCCATCCTTACACCGGTGCCAGCTTTGCGATTCACTATTATCTGCCTCATTTGCATGGCATTGACTACTAATACATGGTTACGGCGCCGAACACTGCCACCACTCCTTGACAACCCTTGCGCTGGGGTTGGGCTTTCATTACATACTATGGTGTGTGGTGGCTGTACAGCTGATGTGTATTATACAGCTCTTTTAGGACATTGTCATATTATTTCATTGCTTTGCACCTTCTGTACACATATCCGGGGGTTCTGCTGTGGTTTCTACGTACATGACATTTTTGTCATTATTTACAGTTTGTGCATGTTTTCTTTGGACATTCTCGGTGCCTTTCGCCTTTGGCATATTGCACCTGTATGATACCTGACGTTGACAGCCTTCCGTTACTCCTTGGTCATGTTTGGGTAAATGTAAACCGTTTTTAGGTTTACATTGCCGTCTCCACGCTACGCATGCCCCACTTTGTGAATCGCTATTTGCCTTCATTTGCATGGTGCAATGCCGCACACAGTGTGATTAGCATACCTACGCCGGGGGCGGCGCAGGTCCAGCGCACGCCGGTAGTGCACGTGGGATTGCTTCATACCTGAATCGCTCGGTGGCCATATTTGGCTTTATAACGCCGACGCTATGCTGGCGCCTGGCGCAAGGTTCATGAATCCCGGGGATTATCATTTCATGATCAGTACAAAAAAGGAGAAGAACACAAAGAGCAGACAAAGTAGATACAGGAAAGGTCAAAAGAAAGTTTAAAAAAGAAAAGAATAAGATAGGAAGTTGCAGTTAAGGAAAAGACAAAGAGGAGAGGTATGGGGGAGAGAAATCAGAGACCAAACAATGAATCTCTGCCAAAGACAGTGCACTGTGATGGTAAGCAGAGTAGAAATAGTGCTGCAGAATATGAAGACGAGTGAAAAATGAAAAAAAGGCTAAAAACACTTCTGTCATAAGGGATGCTAAACATAATTAGACATAGCTGCAGTTTTACATTGCACATGCCACATCTACAGCTCATCCACAAACTGTGAGAATGAAACTGATGTTTATTTATAAGCAGTGGAAAAATCAGCTATATGTAAAACTAAAATATTACTTAAAAATCTGCAAACTTCCTAGCATAACAGCAAGCATCTAATTTATGGGAAATATCATAGAATATTTTTACTTATTTTATTTATTTTAATTGTATTAACCAAGCAGACCCAGCTGAGCCCTTGGTTTATTTTTCAAGGCAAATCGGGGGGAGGGGGGTACTTAGTCCACACACAAAAAGGTACAAATACAAATAATATCAGCACAACAGTTTTCTGCATCAGTAGAACAAGCAGACAGTAACATACATCATAAATTAAGAACACAGGCCAAAACAAATGGTTTAGATAGCCCAGAAAGAGCATAGAACACTTAACACAAGACATTAGGCCCATGGATACTATATTGGTTGAATATTTGCAACCTTGTATGGATGACAGTTGAGTACATAAAGAAATTCTGGAGGTATAGATGGAGTTCAGTTTGCTAATTTATCTGGCCAAGTAATTCCACAAGGGAGGTACAATATTTGACAAAGTAGGTTCCCCCACCTTTGCAGGTAGTTGAAAGGTACACTGGAATTATATAATGTTCAAGGAGAGTTCCCATAGTAAGAAGGTTAGATAAATTAAGAGGATCACCTGAGTGGAGAAGGGCATGTGATGGGTACAGGTCAATCTATCCTTTAGACTCAGCTAGTCAAGCTGTCCAAATATACCATTGTGAAGAGTACACTGAGCAGTTCCAAGGACCATGCTTGCACCCCTATTGAGTTTATTAATATCTGTCTGGGTGAGTGGGAATCAAGTGCCATACAGGACTAAGGCAAGAAGAACTGCACTAGCAATTGTCATTTTAGAAATGTGAATGAGGAAGCTTTTAAGATGGTACCGTAGTCACAACTTTGAATAAGTCTGTTTTTCAGCAGAGGAAACCTGCTCAGAGAATGACATTGTCTCATGTGGTAGTAAGCTCAAGTCCTGGAAGAATTCCACCTGCACAATGAGTGGACCAGAGAAGGATTTAACAGCCATTGGAAGGGGTACATCAAAACCAGGTTATTACTATGGTCTTTGAATCACTGAGTATAGTCAAGAACTGTTTGAGATCAGTTTCTCTAGCATGTGAAAGGAAGATGAAAATGCAGCTGCCACTTTAATGGGAGAGTGCCAAAGCATAATAAAGCAGTATAATTTGCATAGTGAACAACGGAAAGTGCATTACATTGCTTTGTTGCCACATCACTAACAAAAAAGCAAAACAGGAGGGGATAAAGTGCAGAACCTTAGAGGTAGAATAGCTCCCATTACCCTTGCACAAAACAGGTTGTCTCATTTCAGTAAATCCATATAAGGTATCTATTGAAGCAACTAACAATCTGAGTTGTTAATCCATGTGGGGTTCATCAAACAAGCATTGAGACATGAGATATAATATTGAAATCTTCACTGAAGCTAAGGAGGAGATGCTTGTACACTGACTTCAGCTCTTTGAAATCAACAAAGACTGACAGACAGAGCAGTCCAGTCTCTGCCCCTTGTTAAGACCTGAAACCATATTATAGGTTCATAGGTAGGTACTAGGCTATCTGCCCGAAGGCATTTATAAGCCTAGCCAGAATGTGTTGGCTTTCACCACCCCCTTAGATTAGTTCCCTGTGCCTCTGTCCAGCAGAGCCACTTAAGTGATCCCTGGGGTAAATTTTCTGTTTCCCATTCACTCGTCAAGGTTTCTCTTGAAGAGTGTTAGCGAGGAGCTCTGCGTAATGTAGATTGGGATCTTGTTCCAAAGCATGGGTAGTCTCTGGGACATGAATCTATCCCTCCAGCACATCTTATTTATTGTTGTGGTGAGGTTTAGATCCCTAGAGCATGTGGCTCGAGGGGATAAGGTTTTCTTTAGGTGGAGCATGTCCATCAATTCTGGGCTGGACATGGCCTTGGAAATCAGTTAGTATATTGTTGCTGTACGGGTAGGATGTAAGTTGCAGAAGTACAGCTTTTTAATGCAGTGTTCATGCAGTGTTCCAAGTGTACTCTGTACAAAGATGATTCAACAGTTGCTGAATAGATTCCTTTTGTCCTCTTCAAGGAATATGGGTGATGGGATTGATTTTCCACAGCTTTTAGAATATTGCTTCCAGTTAAGAAATATCTTCAGAGTAGCCATAGGGTGACTATCTTCTGGAAGCTAGGTGGAGTTTAAGATCAGTAACTGTTCAAGATTGTACCCACAGGAAGGAGGCAGATGAAGGAGACATTACTTTGCTATGGCACAAGATCCTGCTGAGAAGGATTCACTATGAGTGGGAGAAGGTGTTTATTGGGGTCCCTAAATAGCTGGAAAAGTCATCATTGTTGGAAATGCATTTAAATTCTTCATTCTCATCAGAGTCTTCTGTTAAGACCTTGGAGGTGTTGGAGGTAATTACTTTAAATATTTAGATCAAAATTATACATTTTTTGCAGAGGAGCCTGCACCTAAAGCTGGTTTGTTCCTAATGCTGCATGGAATAACCAGGCTTTGTAGTTGAGTTCAAGGATGACTAAGCTCTGAGTACCACAGACTCTAATTCTTCTTAATGGGTCACCTTTGTTCTGGGACAAATATAAACATGCAATGATAGTTAGGGTCATCATTTATAGGTGCTCTGTTTGCTTACAAATGCATGCAAGAAGCCTTGGAGGCATTTATTGATAACTCACCTGCATGGGATAGCACAATATGAAACATATAAAGGTTTGGATCTCCACATGCAGCAAATGAGACAGTGATCCCTAACACAGTCAGATAAGATACTGGTTACAGCTGCATAATCAGGCTAAATGACTGTCACCCAGTCCAGCATGATATGACCATAAAAAAGGAAAGGTGGTGGTATTGCTTTAATATTTCCCAACAACTGCTTCATTTCCCCTACAACAGACCAACACCAAAATTTAGTTCAACAGAGCTTCTAATTACTTTCCAGAAAATAAATAAAGATAAACAACAGCAGAGCTTCTTATTATTTTCAGAAAATAAAGAAATATAAACAAATGTATATTACTGTCCTTTACATCTCTCCTGGTTACAATAGCGCTACACAGGAATGGTTAAGGAGAGGCAAATTCAAACCAAGAGATGAAAAGTTAATATTGGCAGCCCAAGACAGTGGGCTACGTACATGCTGGTTTACAAAGTTTACTGAACATGTGGGAGAAACAGACAGATGTAGGTTTTGTAAAACTGAATTGGAAACAGTCGCTGGTTATGACATACTAATGGCAGAAGGACTGTATACTGAAAGGCATAATAATGTGGCAAGACTGTTGCATTGGGGATTGTGCAAACATTATGGAATTGAACTGGCTGAAAAACAGATGAGCCACAAAGCATCATAGAAAATGATAAAGTTTATATCACATGGGATCATCCATTACCAACAGTTCAAAAGATAAATGTTAGAAAACCGGACATAGTGGTCCAAGAAGACAAAAGTTGCATTGATCATTGAAATCATCACACCCAGTGACTACAGTGTCCTGTGTACACAGAGACACAAAGTCATAAAATATCAGAATTTGCAAGCAGAAATGAGAGCAATGTGGAAGAAACATACCCATATAGTTCCAATAGTAGTAGGAGCAACAGGTCTTATAAAAAAGAGTCTACAATCATATTTAAATATGTTACCAGTACATGTAACTCTGTACGAATTGCAGAAGGAGTCATTACTGGGCACATTGCGGATGCTGTGAAGAGCACTTTTGGCTGACTTCAAAGAGTGAAACAATATTAATTTAATGAACTTTAAAAGTTCTTTGACTTTGGAATGGGGTCTATTTCTGTCATGGTATTAGAAACCCAAAAGATATGGAGAAATTAAAAGAAACAGACATCTCACGCAACCACTTAAACAGCATGCTTATAAAATAAAACACAACCTGTCTAAGTTCAACCCAGAAGTATTTATTACTATCCTATCATCTATTAACTGGAACATCCTAAAAATCCTCCCCTCAGATGATCCTATAAATTAATTCAATACAACTTTCCTAAATATCCTAAATAGCCTTGCACCTCCTAGAAGGAAGAGACTAAAAACAAATAATGCAATTTGGCTATCCACAAAGAGTAGAATGTTAATAAAGGATAGAGAAAGAGCATGGGAAGAATGACTTTGCAACAGTACGGAAAAGTATGTAAAAGAAGTTAAAAAACTTTACTATAACAATATACAGAACAAAATTAAACACAACCCTAAAAAGTTCTGGTTAGGAATTTAAGAAATCTTATCTTCCAGCCAAAAATTCAACCCTAACCCCCATCCCCAAAACTCACCACTCTAAACTGCATGAGAATTCAACTTTTATTTCATAGATAGTATAGCATCCTTTACTAAGGATTTCCCAACATCTAATCCCATCCCTGCCCAAAAGCCACATATCACTCCATCCACTTTCACCTTCAAACCTGTGCCCACATCATATATAAAACTATTCTTAAACAGACTCAAACCATGTTCTACTTCAGTTGATGACCGTCCTGGCAAGTAACTTAGAATAGCAGCCAATAGCATTGCCTATCCTACGTAAATCCTTATAAATAACTCAATACAGGAACCCCATGTTCTTTTCTGTAGAAAAAAAAACACACAATATCCATATACAGAAAGGATTAAATTCAATAGACATTGCTAACTTGAAGTCTATAGCAATCTTATTCTCCCTTTTCAAAGTACTTGAAAACTGTATTCAAAAACAATTGCTAAAATGTCTCCTGCAGGAAAAACTCCTATCCCCCATTCAACCCAGCTTTTGTCCATCCCATAGCACAGACAGCCCCCTTCTAACTTATAAATACTGTCAATAATGCCAGAGATAATGTCAAACTTGTCTCTTCATTACTTCTAGACATGTCTAAAGCCTTCAACACAATTTGACACAGCAAACTTTGACTTCAAATGTTCTCACGATGTCTATCTCAGCCAACTCTTCTATGGTCAAAAAGCTACTTATCCAATTGGTATCAGTCAGTAAAATGGCATTTTACCCTCTCTCCATACCTCTCAGTCACCACTGGTGTACCACAAGGCCATCTCTTCTTTAACATTCTCACCAACACCTACATATCCACAAAACAGGCCTCCCTAATACAATATGCAGATGACTCCACATACATTTGGACATTTGACAACCTGGCACATCTCCATGAAAATACTCTGGGGCCACTGAAACATGGCTTTGTAACTCACAAATCATGCTCAAACCAAAAAAATACCCTTTTCCCAAAATCTCTCTCTTATGAAAAAACAAAATGCAAAGTCCTCTCTCTCTTAATAATGCAACCATTCAAGCCACTTCTCATAACAAATTATTAGGGATGATAGTGGATGATAATCTTAAATTGAATCTGCATATACAAAATTGCATAAAACTAACTCAGCAAAAGCAAGGGATTTTGTATGAGCCAAAAACATTACCATCACTGCAAAAAAACATATTGTATAGAGACAAAAATGTTCTCACTACTTCATAGGTTCATAGGTTCATAAGTTCGTACTAGGCTATCTGCCCTAGGGCATTTATAAGCCTAGCCAGAGTGTATGTGGCTTACACCACCCCTTAGGATGAGAATACTACACCCTTTTAGGGTTTAGTTTACTATGCCTCTGTCTAGTAGTGACACAGAGATGACCCCCGGGGTAAACCTACGATCTCCCATCCACTCGTCGAGATTTCTCTTGAATAGAGTCAGTGAGGGGCTCTGCCTAACATGGACTGGGATTCTGTTCCAGAGTGTAGGGAGCCTCTGGGTTATGAATCTGTCCCTCCAGCACATTCTATTTATTTCTGTGTTGAGGTTTAAGTCACTTGTTCTCGTGGCTCTGATGGATTTGGATTTTCTGAGGTGGAGCATGTCCATTAACTACTGTAATTAAAACTATACTTGCCACTACTTACCTCCTCCCCTCACTACTTTATGGTGATCCAGGCATCACAAAAAGCAAAACTTGAACAATGCTATAATAAAGTGGTTAAATCTGCAGCAAATACCCCTTTCAGTACCCATTAGTGTATAGCACTGAAAAACCTAAATTGTTTAGAACTACCCCAACAACTGACATATACACAGCTTCTTAACACTTATAAAATTAACCAGCATCCATCTGCTTGTCCAGCACTAAATTCCATTCTGCACAGCTATGTTCCCACTCAGTCATTATGATCCAATGACCAAAAACCTCTCTCTCTCTCTTTCTCTCTTCACAACCCTGTCAAATCTGCTGAGCATGCTCTGCGGTCATACCATGTTGCTAAGGCCTGGAACTCCTTACCTATATCCATCAGGTGAATACTTTCCTTCTAGTCCATTAAAACCATTCTCAAAGATTTTTTTTATCCAAAATCTGGTTCTCTTCTTGCTGAACCCCAGGATATACTATATCCCTAAATATGAACAAGTACCCATTCATACCTTACATCTCCTTACTCTCTTCTTACTCTGTTCTTCACTCACTTCTTAACTTCAGTCAGTTTCTCTCCCCTGACTCTCTATCTAAATATGCCATAACCCTGTTTTTTTCCCTCACTTCATATTGCAATTCCTGTTTGTATTATATTTTCCTGGACCAATCTCCAATACCTCCTCTTAAAATCTAACCAACTACCTGCACTGTAATACCCAAACTCACCTGCTAAGCATTTAACCTTATACTCAATAACCAATGCAGCATTCTGAACAAAATAACTGAATTCCATACTTGGATGGCCTAATACTCTCCTGACATAATAACTATCACAGAAACTTGGCTCAAACCCCACATCTCTGACAAAGAATTCCTCCCCACTGGCTACAACATCCTTCATCTAGACCGACCTGACAAAAAAGGTGGTGGTATAGCCATAATACCTGAACCTGTCCCATCTATCCAACCCTCCCCCTACATTTCACCCGGCAGAACTCTTAACTGCTAACTGCAAACTTAACAACCGTAAAACACTAACAATAGCTGAAATATATATATAATCCCTGGTGACAATATTCCTTTATTAGAACAAACCATCTCCTGGCTCACCCATAACATACCAAATGAAAACACTCTCCTAGAGGATGTCAACATCAGTTAGTCATCCCTAACCTCCAACTCACCCACCACTTGCATAAACATACACAGCTTCACACATCTAATCTCCACTACCACCCACTTCAGCAAACCAGCTCTACCTCCAGTGCTATCATAGACTGGGTACTAGTTTCCAATCCTGACCTATATCACCACCCCAAAACCCTACCTGACTCCATTAATGACCACTCTCCAATTTACTTATAAAGATCCCCCTCCACCATCTCAGGCCACACAAATTCAAAGATTGCCATAGCCTTTCAAACTTCCACCCTGACATATGTAACAACATGCTCTCCACTATTAACTGGTCCTTGCTATCTTACCTTCCCCTAGATGAAGCAGTACAAAAATTTAACTCCATATTTATAAACATATTCAATCCCTTTGTTCCCCTCCGAGCAATAAGAGTTAAATCTCTTTGCTGCCCCTGGCTATCCCAGTCCACATGCTCACACATGCACAAAAGGGACAGTGCCTGGAAAGTGTGGACTAAGAATAAATCCCCCACCCACCTCTAAACCTATCAAGAACTTCATAACCTCACCAAAAACAAGTCGACAATGACAAGAAAAATGCCAACAAAATCTGGTACCAATGGTCAAAAAAGGCAAAACTGGTGCTAAATTAGCGTACCACAATTTATTGAACACTTTCGTCAAAATACTTCATCAGAAACACCATAAAATTTAAAAACATCATTTAAATACTCAAACCAATTAAACAATTAATCCATCAATGTAAAATTTAAAAAGACAAACCACTAAAATACATAGAAATACAAGCAAAAATTTTAACTTAATTTAAATATGCAATTAAATCAGCATTCTTGTTAAGATTCAACTTTCTATATTTTAAAAAACATTTAATATCGATAGCTAGCCTCATTTAACCCAGGCTTCTTGTCAGCCTCAAGTTTAATTTGCCATATCATTTCTCTTTGTTCAAGAAAGTTCTTGAAATCTCCACCTCTCAGGTCCATTTCAGCAACTTCCAAAATGGTAAAAAGAAACTTCTTATATTTCATACATTCCAAAGAATGTTTACACAAGGCATTTTTGGAATCTTTAATCTTAATGCTATAAATATGCTCCCTAATACGTTCTTGTAAGGTACGTGTAGTGATATCAATGTAAAATGTAGGGCAGCCACTGTAGAAACTGATGTAAACTGACCCCCTAGTTAGACAATTAACAAAACCAGGAACTTCAAAGGTAACCTTAATGTGTTCCAACATAACATAGAATATATCTACAAAAGTTACATTGTTCACATTTGTGCATACCATTTTTGTGTGTTAAATATTGGTTAACTTTACCTCCAAAATGATCATTTTCCAACAACTTTTTGAAATTGGAGCTGTTTCTATAGACAAATCTAGGCTTCTCTCCTAAAACTTTTATCAAATCTGAATTCCCTTTTAAAATTTTCCATTTTTTTTCAACTAAACTTTTAATACCCCAACTATCAACTGTCATATCAAGGGAACAAACAGCACCATTATTAACACCAAAAAAGGTATTTTCTTTGCCAAATTCTTTATAAGTTACCAAAGGGGCCCTCAATAAAGCCGGGTATAAAAGATTCCGTTTATTAAGAATATCAAGTCCTAAACTTTCCAAATAGGTTTTATCATATCCCCTATTGACAAACATTCCTGTAATCAATTTGAATTCTTTTAACAAATCACTATTTTTAGTTGTCATATAGCAAGCTCTAATATATTGTCCTTTAGGAACATTCTTTTTTATATGTTTTGGGTGGTTACTATTGTAATGTAAGTAACTGTTTGTAAAGGTCTTTTTACGAAAAATCCAACTTTGAAAAATCTTTTCTGTATTATCCCATCAGAAAGTGACATCAAGAAAATTAACAAATTCATCACTTCCACCTAACAAGAATTTAAGAAAACCAGAGGACCTATTAATGCCAGCCAAAAAAGCATCTACCTTTTTTGGTGTTAATAATGGTGCTGTTTGTTCCCTTCATATGACAGTTGATAGTTGGGGTATTAAAAGTTTAGTTGAAAAAAACTGGAAAATTTTAAAAGGGAATTCAGATTTGATAAAAATATTAGGAGAGAAGCCCAGGTTTGTCTATAGGAACAGCTCCAATTTCAAAAAGCTGTTGGAAATGATCATTTTGGAGGTAAAGTTAACCAACATTTAACACACAAAAAGGGTATGCACAAATGTGAACAATGTAACTTTTGTAGATATATTCTAGAAGGGCCCTATGTTATGCTGTAACACATTAAGGTTACCTTTGAAGTTCCTGGTTTTGTTAATTGTCTAACTAGGGGGTTAGTTTACATCAGTTTCTGCAGTGGCTGCCCTGCGTTTTACGTTGGAATGACTACACGTACCTTACGAGAACGTATTAGGGAGCATATTTATAGCATTAAGATTAAAGATTCTAAAAATGCCTTGTGTAAACATTCTTTGGAATGTATGAAATATAAGAAGTTTCTTTTTACCATTTTAGAAGTTGTTGAAATGGACCTGAGAGGTGGAGATTTCAAGAACTTTCCTGAGCAAAGAGAAACGATATAGCAAATTAAACTTGGGGCTAACAAGAAGCCTGGGTTAAATGAGGCTATTGATATTAAATGTTTTTTAAAATATAGAAAGTTGAATCTTAACAAGGATGTTGATTTAATTGCATATTTAAATTAAGTTAAAGTTTTTGCTTGTATTTCTGTGTATTTTAGCGGTCTGTCTTTTTAAATTTTACATTGATGGATTAATTGTTTAATTGGTTTGAGTATTTAAATTATGTTTTTAAATTTTATTGTGTTTCTGATGAAGTCTTTTGACTAAAGCGTTCAATAAATTGTGGTACGCTAATTTAGCACCAGTTTTGCCTTTTTTGACCATTGGTACCAGATTTTGTTGGTATTGTTTGTTTTTTATCTGGTTTGCACCTTTTTTTGCAATGACAAGAAAAACTTTTACCTAAAACCCAGGTAACCCTTCTCAGCAACCCCCCAACATTTTGGAACACTATCAATCAAATCCTCCACCCAGGCAACCCCACAACTCCAAACCCCTGTCCTAACAACACTCCCCAAGAAACAGCCACCATAATTAACTCCTACTTTATTGACACTATCAGTAAACTAATGCTGACATCTAACTCCACTAACCCCACTAATCCCCCAACCACCTCTAACCAAAACAACTCCTTCTCACTGAAACCTATTCCCACTAGCTACACAACATGTATCCTCCTTAAGCTTAAGCCATGCTCTTCTTCTGTTGATAGCCTACTGACACTCTTCCTTAAGCTAGCTGCAAACTCAATAACACACACCATTTACATCCTGATTACCCACTCTATATCTGAATCCACAGTACCATCATTCTGGAAGTAATTCTTCACAATACCTATCCACAAAGGCAGCAACTCCATTGAACTATCTAACTACCAGCCAACTGATATATTGTCCTCCCCCTCTCTAAAATACCAGAAAATGTGCACATAAGTAAATCTTGGACTATCTGCTCCTAGAAAACCTACTCAGTCCCATGTAACATGGCTTTTGTCTAAACCACAGAACCCCAACTGCCCTCATTTCTTTTACCCACACTATCTCCCTAGCTAGAGATAATAACAAACTCATTTCCTGTCTCTTCCTAGACCTCTCTAAAGCTTTCAACTTCCTCTTACCTCATGCTCCTTTCCAAACCCTATGACCTCAATCTCTATACCACAAACCACCTCCTGGTTTACCAGCTACAACTCCAACAGACGGCAATCTGTTAAATGGCTCTCCTCACTATCTCCTTTCTTCCCTATCAAGATGGGAGTTCCTCAAGGGCCAATTCTTGGTCCCTTACTGTTTAACATCTTCGTTAACCAGCTCTACACATCCTGTCCTCACTCTTCTCTCATTCAATATGCCAATGACTCTACTATCATCTCCACTGCAGATAACCTCTCTGACCTGCACACCTTCACCCAAAACTCATTTAATTCTATTGAAAACTGGCTGTCAAACAACCAACTTATAGTCAATCCCAGAAAGACCAAACTTCTTCTACTCCTCCCAAAATCTCTCACACACCTCAAACCCACCTTCTCTAGAACATTACTTAACAACTTTGTCATTAGTGTTGAAACTTACACTAAACTTCTTGGGGCCATCATAGATGATCAGCTCAGATTCGGCCTCCATGTCCACCACACTGTATAATGAAAACCCACCAAAACTTGGATTACTCTACAGAAATAAAAGGTTCCTTACAAAGGACTCTCTTATCTCTCTTGCTTATGTCTACCTTCTCCCCAGCCTCTTCTACAGCTCACAAATTTTAACTAACCTACAGTCCCCTCTTAACTAAGTTCAAAATCACCTACAATAAAGTAGCTAGGTTTGCAGCTAACCAGCCTTCTTACTGTCATCACTGTCATTCACTCAAGGCTTTAAATTGGTTAGAGTTCCCCTACTAACTCCTATTCTCTCAACTACTCATCATTCATTCCATCATATATAAATCCTCCTCCTGCCAAAACATCTCATCACTCATCACTCTTTTTACTCCAGCTAGAATCATTAGGAGCTCTGACCAAAACCACTTAGATGTATATAAGCCCAAGAGATCAATAAGCCAAAACCTATACAGCTACCCTCCTGCCCTTTCCTGGAACAAGCTTCCTTTGGCCATCACAAATATAACTCATGCACATGAATTCACAAAAGCTGAGCTCTCTCAACATAGGACTGGCAAGACCAGTCAGGAGGAGAAGGTTACCACACACACTATAGACCCAGTCTCACATAGTACCATTACAACCTCAAATCATACACATAAACACACAAAGACATACTCGGAGGCTCTGATCAAAAATCTACCAAAACAGCAGAGGCCACCAAAGCAGACACCCAAACAACCACCACCTCAGAACACAACACCCGCAACACATAGACCTCACAGTCAGAGTGTCAAACAGTCACAGCCCTTAAGGCCAAACACAATGCCAGACACACTAGTCATTGGTGACTCCATAGTCAGAGACACTGATGTCCCGGTCACCGGACTGCGTAGGGAGAAGTAGAATCCGCCACATAACACAAGCACTCAGGTCTCTCAACAGCAGGTACAAATATGACTCAGTCATTGTCCACGCTGGTGTAAGCGACCTGAGGACTACATGAAAAGAGACATTGAGGAGCTCTCTGATTATGGCAGGTATGACCCTGACCTTGAGCAGTATCCTACCTTCACCAAGAATGATGCCACAATACAGAGATAAGATGATCAGCTTTAACAATTGGCTTAAACAGTGGTGTCATTCAAAGGGGAGCCAGTATCTGTCCGCCTGGGATGACATGCTGGACAAGCCACCTGTCACCCTGGGATTCAGGATATTGGCAAAGGCTCTTGCCACCCCATAGTGCCTTTTTAGGCAAGGCTCAAATTCTAAACCTACCACCCTAGAACACAAAAAGGAAAAAACTAAGGGTAATGCTGCTCAATGCCAGAAGTCTAAATCTCAAAGGCCCTTCTCAGTATGGAGAACATCGATGTCTGTGCTGTGACAGAAACCTGGTTCAAGGCTCGCTATCAGGTTTTACCTCATATCATGCGTTCCGCCCCAAAATCCGGACAATACCAAGAAAGGAGGGTATCCATATTCATCAAGGACACCCACACCTCAAGACTGGAGACCATCCAGATGCAATTAACCATAGGCAAGACTGCTCTGCAAATTGTAGCATGTTACAGGCCACCCTCACAAACTCAGGAAACTCACATGGCCTTCCTGAAAACACTAGAGGGATAAATGTATCACCAAACACCATCATACTAGGTGACTTCAATTACCCTAATATAGACTGGGAACACTACTCAAGCCCAAACACCCTAGCCCAAAAGTTCCTGGAATTCATAAACTCAAATGCCATGGAACAACTAGTCACCTTCCCCACAAGAGGAGATAACATACTTGATCTCATCATCACGAACATGGGAGCACAATGTTCAACACCGAAGTATACCCCTCACTGGTGAGATCAGATCAGGTCCTCATCCCACCCCACCTGAAATAAAAGACCACAGTAAAGAACTTCTCAAAAGCCGACTTCACACTTCTAAAGACTAGTGTGGTCTCCTTTCAGGCCCTGAATCTTCTACCAGCACCTGCAGGACTGCATGGATAAGGCAATCCCAAGCAAAACAAAGACTCTTTGTACCAAAGGCAAGCGTCCAGTCTGGTGGACCCCAGCCATAAACAAACTCTACAACAAAAGGAGGAAGCTACTACAAGATAGAGCAAAATCCTTAAAAGGTAAGACACCCTTGATCACTATAAGTAAAAACTAAGAGCTCTCATAAAATCATCCAAAGCAAATTTCGAGAGAAAAATAGCTAAAGACTCAAAAGACAATCATAAGGCCTTCTTTAGCTATGTTAGAAACCTAGGAGGAAACTCCCAGATATGCTCAGAACTAGTTCAAAATGATGTGAAGATTACTGATCCTACAGACATTGCCAACATACTGGCTGACAGGTTCAGTGCAAACTTCTCCAAAGGAGAGATATCTATACCAAATGAGTGCAGCCCCAAACATCTCCAACGCCAAAGTGAGAACTGCTCTCTCCAAAGCAAAAACACAGCATCCATGGGAACTCAATGAGGAATTAAACCCACAGCTGACAGCTGTTTAATCAAAGTCTTACCTCTGGAGGCGCACTGCAACTGTGGTCCCACTTCACAAAGGTGGTGCCTCCACAGACCCTGGAAATTACCGCCCATTAGCTTGACAAGCCTTATCTGCAAAGCCATGGAGAGGATCATAATGGACCTCATAAATAAAGACATAGGAATTTGCAGACTTTGGATCCAACCCAGTTTGGCTTTGTTAAAGGCAGATCATGCCTTTTAAACTTGGTTGACTTTTGAAACAGTCACCAAAGCCATTGATGAGGGAAAGGCAGTCCATACAGCCTACCTCGATCTGGCTAAGGCCTTGATACAATACCCCACTCGGGTATCATTGAAAAACTTATCAGCTTAAATGTTAACCCATACATCACAAGATGGGTTGCAAACTGGCTGGTGACAGAACCCACAGGGTCAGAGTTGCTGGCGCCATGTCAGACTCAAAGCCTGTCACAAGTGGTGTCCCATCTTGTTTGGCATCTACTTTGTACAAGCAAACACAGGAGGGTTATGGCTGACAAAGTTTGCAGATGACGAAAACACATCTGACACAGATATCCTTCAGAAGGGTCTCACAGAAATGGATAACTGGTGCCAGAGCCACGGCCTAAAGTTAAATGCCAAAAAATGCATAGTCATATCCTTCGGGAAAAAGAAGGTTACCTAGCTACCAAATAGGTGGCAATCCACTGAGCACAGAAGAAGTTATCAGGGACCTGGGGACCCAGGTTGATAGTAGTCTGTCATTCAACACCCATGTAGCTAAAGTAGTTAGGAAGTCCTTCTACATTGCCCACCTTATCATGAAGGGATTCTCATCTAGATCAAGGGAGGTCATAGTCTCCCTTTACTCATCACTCATCAGACCAATGATTGAGTACAATGCCCCATTGGTAATGTATCTGACCCGACACTTGCAGCAGCTGGAGAGGACACAAAAGTTCCTCACCAAAAGGATAAAGGGTCTCAAAATTCTGTCCTATGCTGCCCGACTGAAAGAACTCCAGCTCTATTCAGTCGCTTACCGCTTGCTCAGAGGTGACCTTTGCCTAACATACAAGGCCATGTCAAACCCAGATTTGATGAATATGCTTCACCTCAAAAAATCTAGATCCATCAGAGCCACAAGAGACTTAAACCTCGACACGGCTATTAATAGGACGTGCTGGAGGGATAGATTCATCACCCAAAGACTCCCTATGCTGTGGAACAAAATCCCGGTACATGTGAGGCAGAGCACCTCGCTGGCCTTGTTCAAGAGAAATCTTGACCAATGGATGGGAGATCGCAGATATACCCCAGGAATTACCTCAGTGTCACTGCTCGACAGAGGCACAGCAAAATAATGGGTATAGTTCCCCATACTAAAGGGGTGGCGTAAGCCACAAAACGATGGGCTAGGCTTATAAATGCCCTCGGGCAGATAGCCTAGTATGAACCTATGAACCTATGAACCTATGAACCTGTGAAAGAGTACCTAGTAAATAACTAGACATGTCACTCTAAAATCCCAGCTTGAACGTCCTTCCCCAAGCAACACCCTACAATCCCTCTCTGTCTGACTGCACTAACTACTACCTTTCAACTGCACTATTTATGGTTGCCTCTCACTTTCCCACCTTGTTTCTACTGCTCTCTCAACCTCTTCTCCTAACTTCTCTCTCAATGTCTTCTCTAAACTTGTGTACTTACTCTTTATCTCCCCTAAATATAAGTTTCCTATCTTACCTTCTCTTCCTTTTTGTACATATGACTGTATCTTGTAAATAGTTTGACAACTGCTTTTATCATGCTCTGTGGATTCTCAACTAACAGCCACATTTTTTTAATCAAGTATTTACCACATTCTATTTTCTCTCATATGTTCTCATAGATTGCCACTTTTGTACATTTTATATGTACTTTTGTGGAGATTTTCTCCCCGGGCCTCTGCTTAAAAAGGACTCTAGCTCATTCGGACATTCCCTGTCAACAAATGTCAAATAAATAAAAAGTAAATAAATAAAAATACATATGTCTGCCAGTTGTCAATCAGTATGTGTTTACATGTATACCACTGTCAGAGGTCCTTTGTTACTTGAGTGGCTCTTCCTAGTGAAATATTCAAGTGAACAAGTCACTGTTGTAGGCAGCCAGTGATATAACCTCATGCTAAAAATTCTTTATATTCCATAAAGTAAGCTCATCTGTCAGAGAACATCAGAGGCTCAATGAAGGTATATTCAAAGAAGAATCTGGATAAAATCTGCAGCAGAGAAATAAAGTGGAAATTCTGAAGTCTAAAATGATTCATTTACATACAAAACCACATAACTCCACCTTTTGTGTAGATTTTCACTCCTCAACAGGAAGTAATGAAGGATATGAAATTTATGCTGGAAATAAAAGGCTCTAGTCAAATTTCTGTTTTTCACACACTGCTAACAAAGATTTAAGGCTTGTACTTGTGCTAGCATTTTTTGTAGCAACAACATGCAGTAGCTTAACTCCAATTACCCTCAACTCACATCTTCTTAAAGACAGAGGTGAACTAGTAATTTGGGGTACAGGCCAAGAGAGCCAAGACTGGAGCCAGGGTTCCTTTGGCAAGTCAAATGCTTTCATGTGCAATGAAAGATTGGCATCAAAGATGTTAACTTTGGCCTGGGGAGGGGAGCAGAGAAAATCATCCATAGGAGGTCAGAATGCCTGTACAGTAAGCTGAGAGTGACAATATAATATGAATGGGGAATAGTAAGAGGGGTAATGGTTACAAGCAAGCTTAAAGACTAACCATATGGACTGAGAAGAGAAGGTAAACCAGTAAAAGATAAAGATACATGTCTGAATAAGTCCCATATGGTTTTGGATAGTATGGTTCAAAGGGAAGGAATATGACTGTTTGCAGAGGTAGGGCAGTCTGCAATTAAACTGCATCTACATAGATTTTATGATGCAGTTGCAAACCACTATTATATCATAAAATGCATATTACAACCACAGTACAGAATAACATACCATCTACAGATTACAAAGGCAGCTGTGCTGTACTTTATTAAATACACTAGAATGGTATAGTTAAAATTCCTAGATGACAGATGTTTTTCACCAAGAATCATGAAATATGATTAAATGAAAGAGTCAGTGTTATACATAATACAGAAACAAAAGAAGAGTGGCATGTTAAAGCAG
Source organism: Protopterus annectens (assembly GCF_019279795.1). Classification (NCBI taxonomy): domain Eukaryota; kingdom Metazoa; phylum Chordata; order Ceratodontiformes; family Protopteridae; genus Protopterus; species Protopterus annectens. The sequence continues at coordinate 577,566,280 of NC_056745.1, read as the reverse complement.
CTGGGACTTTAGTCACAGAGATTACACAATTACACAATAATTTGTTTGTTAAATAGAGGGGCTTCAGCTCAGTAAACTCACTAGAGAGTAGAATGGTAAGCTTTCAGTGTTCCAAAACAGGTTATTATATCTTTACTGTTCTGTTAGTTGTTAATTAAATTGCCAAAGCCTTCACTTATGTAGACAGCAGACAATTGGCATTGATACATTTAGGAAATGATGCAGAAGTAGTGATAAGCTTCACATTTATACATATACCCCACAAATGAAATACTGAGCAAGAAATTTATTTTGAATAAGCATTTATTTTGCGGCAGAAAAATAAAGTGCTTCGCTATTTTTATACATATGATAATTTAATATTTCTGACTCTACAGCATTACTAAATATTTTTGCTCCAGTTTCCCACGTGCAAAGAAAAATGCAGTAAAGAATGAAATATCTACACCTGTCCCCATAGGGTTGCCAACTTTTCATGTCAAAAATTCTGGACATGTACTTGAAAGCAAAATGCATGTAATTTTGGTACCCCTGTCCCCTCTCATGCAGCCATTCCAGTGTCCCATTACTTTGATTATTTCTCCAGTTCTTCTCTGTTGCCATAAACACTGTTCAAAACTCTCAGTGAGCATACTGTTTTCTGCTTTACTTCTACAATGATTACAGATATTTGGATTTAATTTAAAACTTGTATTTCAAATTTTATAGCACAAACACGGATAGACATTTGCTAAACAAGTAATACAGTTTCACAATGAAAACAGACTTAGCATTAAAACTTTTCTGCCTTTGAAACTCACATTCACTGAAACAAGATTGAAAACCCACATTCAAAGAAAATGCATCTGGCCAGTAATGGGTGCTAACTGTATAATGCTGCCCCTTTCCTCCGACTTAACCCTATACCTTACCTTCATCTATCCCATAATACTGCCACTACACAAGACACACTCGGACACACAAACAATACTATATTTTATCCCCTAACCTAATCTCGACGCTAACCCTAAAATACACAGACTTGTACATAAATATATAACACCTATCGTTTGCTCATCCCTGATCCTAACCCTACCTCACATACACATGCAGAAACACTCTCACACCTCCAACCTCACTTACCTATCTTGACATTACACAATATCAACATTTCAACTGTGAGGCTATCCGTATCATTGACATATCCTGACATTACACAATATCAACATTTCCACTGCATAGCTAGCTGTACAATTGACATTAAACTACACGCCCGGTGTTTGCTGAAGAAATGGCATTCAAGAAAAATGTTGGGGACCTATATATATATATATATATATATATATATATATATATATATATATATATATATATATATATATATATATATATATATATATATATATATATATATATATATATATATATGTGTATGTGTGTGTATGTATGCAGTATTGCAGTATCATGTGTCTGTGGTACTCTAAGCTTTATAAGGCAGTTATAAAATCAGATACATGAATGTGCACATTTATCATATGGTCTTCTGACATGATCTCACTGAATACTGGTTTGGCTTCCATCATCTTTATAGAGGGAGGGTATGCTTAAATTGTCTGCTAGTATTTGACACAACTAGATTTGATTAGTACAACAGCATCCTCAGGCTTGTTGCACTTGCACTTCTGGATGCATTACATTTGTATAGCACCAGTTACTAATATTTGTCAGAAGTTTGTGTCTACATCTATCACCAGAAATAAATTCACCCGGAAAAAGAAACATTTAAAAGACTTCTTTGATCACATTAAAAGATTGCATCCCCACCAATAATACTGAAATGCATAATCAAGTGCAACAAAAATACACTACTTAATCACTTAGTGAAAACATGAGTAACACAGCATCATAACTAAAAACAGTATCATAATTCAGTAGCCTTCTGCTTCAAGATACATTTAATATTCATGGAGTCCTTCAGCCCTAGTATCTTTAATGCTTGCAACTTTAGCTGCCAACATAGCGACTTAATATCCAATAACAGTACTTTGAAATATTACTGTATAGCTATGAATTCCACATTTTGCTTCCTCTATATAAGCAAACAGACTGTGGAATGAATAGGTAAAACTGCAACATTTCATAAGTACCTGAACCACATTTGAAAGGTAAAACTGCAACATTTCATAAGTACCTGAACCACATTTGAAAGGTAAAACTGCAACATTTCATAAGTACCTGAACCACATTTGAAAGGTAAAACTGCAACATTTCATAAGTACCTGAACCACATTTGAAAGGTAAAACTGCAACATTTCATAAGTACCCGTACCACATTTGAAAGGTAAAACTGCAACATTTCATAAGTACCCGTACCACATTTGAAAGGTAAAACTGCAACATTTCATAAGTACCTGAACCACATTAGAAAGATGTCCGTTCCTGGTCCGCTGTACAGTTCAAATGTCTTCAAGAATTCAAATTCCATGCGCGCGGAAAACAAAGATGTAAACAATCAGTCACACAGATGCAAAAGACTGTTTTTGTCTTCTGCATCTGTGTGTGACAGGCACAAAGGGTGTTCTTAAAGAAGAACACCCCTAAAAAATATATATATATATTTTTTTTAAATTAAAAGAAAATTAATGTTTTTTTCTCCTGGTATTTTTTCTGGACAATATGCTGTACTTTCCATTTTCTGGACAGTGTCCCTTAATTCTGGACAGTCCAGAAAAATTCTGGACAGTTGGCAACCCTAGTTTCCTCTAATACAGAGTATTATGGTAGATCTATACAGATCTGACAAAATGATATAGACGGAGTCATCTTTAAACAGGACTAATGCATTTCAATTTCTATCCTGAGAGCACTGATTTTCATATTGGTTAATTAGAGAAAACACTTTAAAGTTTTCTTCTTCTTTCGGCTTTTCCCGGTTAGGGGTCACCACAGCAGATCATCTGTCTGCTTATGATTGGCAGTGGAGTGTTTCGGTGTCGAGTTGCCAGCCCTGCACCCAACCTTCCACAGAAGGCATACACATGCACACACTCACACCTAGGGCCAGTTTAGAGTATCCAATTCACCTACTGCACGTCTTTGGGATGTGGGAGGAAACCTGAGTACCCAGAGGAAACCCACGCGACCACAGGGAGGACATGCCGACTCTGCACAGAAGGCACCCCAGCCAAGAATCGAACCAGAGAACCTCTTGCTGTAAGGTAACAATGCTAACCGCTGCACCACCGTGGCCACCCTAGAGAAAACACTTTAATGTTTACCCTATCTGAATTATATAATAGATATGCAAATAATTTCGGTGATGTTTTGCATTGTAACAGACACTTAGACATCATCATCATCATCATCATCATCTCCTTTCGGCTGTTCCCATTAGGGGTCGCCACAGCGGATCATCTGTTTCCATTTCTTCTTGTCCTCCGCATCACGCTCTTTCAAACCAACCACCTGCATGTCCTCTCTCACCACATCCATAAACCTGATCTTAGGCCTTCCTCTTTTCCTCTTACCTGGCAGCTTCATCTTTAGCATCCTTTTCCCAATATACCCAACATCCCTCCTCAGCACATGTCCAAACCAATGCAATTTCACCTCTCTTGCTTTGTCTCCAAACTGTCCAACCTGAACTGACCCTCTAATATACTGATTCCTAATCCTATCCATCCTAGTCACACCCAGTGCAAATCTTAACATCTTTAACTCTGCCACATGCAACTCTGACTCCTGCTTTTTGTCAATGCCATCGTCTCCAATCCGTATAACATAGCTGGTCTCACTACCCTCTTACAGACCTTCCCTTTCACCCTTACTGGTACTCGTCTGTCGCAAATCACTCCTGACACTCTTTTCCACCCACTCCATCCTGCATGTACTCTCTTCTTCACCTCTCTTCCACACTCACCATTACTGTGAACTGTTGAACCCAAGTACTTAAACTCATCCACCTTTACCAACTCTACTCCCTGCATCCTCACTATTCCTCTACCCTCCCTCTCATTTACACACCGACATTTAGACATATGGTCCTTAAAAAACAGGCAGTGTAACTAATGCTCTTTGTGGTAAGCCTTCACTTAAAGCTACTGTTTTAGGTTCTCTTTCTTCCTTATTCTTTCTTCTTTCAGATTGTAAATGCAACAGAAAGTAGCTTACAGCACTAAACACTAAAACACAGAAATTGTTGTCTTTCAAATACTTATTCCTTGTGCAAACATTTTTAAGAATTAAGTATGTGTCTACAAATAGTACATTGGTGTTCCTAAAATTTGCATTTGTTATCCTCAGCAGATGACTATAGTCATATCATGTCTTATTACAATTTAAGATAAACTCCCAAAGCGCTCACACACACACACACACACACACACACACACACACACACACACACACACATAAGATAAACTCCCAAAGTGCTCACACACACACACACACACACACACACACACACACACACACACACACACACACACACACACACACACACAGGCATGCACATGCACACACACACAGTTTAAAATGCTGCTCTAGCTTCCCTACATACAAATTACTCTAAAATGATAAAGTGACAATGATCTGTGTATTGTAAACCAAAGTAATATAAATGAAAATACATAAACATATAAATTTAGCTTTAATTGGCATGCATGGATTGCTGATTATACCAGGCTATAAGCAACTAAATAGATAGATGTTTAGATAGATGGACAGACAGACAGACTCAGAGATGGTTGGATACAGATAGCTAAAATGACAGAGAGATTAAAAGATAGAATGTTAGATTAATAGATATAACATTAAAGAGGTACAAGAGGTAATGATAGGGAGATAGAATTATAGATTGAACACGTCTGTCTTAAAGAAGGTGATTATCTAAATCAATTTGTGATATCACTATGTACTAGGAAGAATACAGTGACTTATTCTGCCATAGTTAATCCAGTTTTACCTCATCTGAGATACTTGAATGAATTATAAAAGCAGTGTGCAACAAATTAATATAACCACTCATTTCCACAAAGCAGAAAACATATTTAAAAATTGCAAGTATAATGAGCCACAATAAGCACGTGCACGTATGATTCTTGAAGAAGGACATACAGAAAGGTAACAAAAAGAAAGTCATATAATGTGCAAGTCATGGCTGAATATATCTGATGTCATTGAGAATGCTTTCTGACTAAAGAACTGCTTAGTTTAAAAATTTGTTCCAGTCTTCAGTTTGAGCAAGCTTTCCTCAATATCCCAAAATGAAAATGCAAATCACTCTACAATTGATAGAATGGTGAGGGTACAGTCACATTTCACTGCAAAAAAACCCACCCTTATTTTATACATGAAGCAAGCTTCATAGCATAACTTTTTAATCTGTTTCAAGAATACACACTCTTGTATCTATCTCTGTCAAAGGAAGACAAAACAGTCTCTCAGCCATTGTCAGGGTATCCACTCAAAAACAAAGGTAAGATATACCAAACTCAAGATAATGTACTCCAAAACAGCTGATTTTTCCCAGAGTTATGAAGTACCTTAAGAAGCTCTAAAAAGTTAGTAAAATGCAGGCAGAAATCAAATGGAAAAATCTAAGCAGCTATTGCTGCTTTTGAAGAGGTAATATGCTTTTAGGGGAAGTAGACAAATTAAGATTTAAATAGCAATGGTTCACAAAAGTATGGGTTGGCAAAGAGAAAGGTAGGCAGCATTCTCAAAAGTTAATAATATATTGCATGCCAGGAAAGAAACAATATCTCCCTAAAAAGCAAAATAAAAAGGATAATCAAAAATAAACTAGAGCCTATGCAGCAGGTAGTGGGTATGCAGGAGGAAGACAGTCCTGGACAGAATGCCAGTCTATCAATCATAGAGTACACAGACACACACACACACACACACACACACACACACACACACACACACAACACACACACACACACACACACACACACACACACACACACACACACACACAGACACACACACACACATGCACTCATATACACATGGATATACACACGCATTCTCACATATGCAAGCATGCACACGTACACACACATAAACTGACACAGATATACACACACACATACACACGCACGTGTATACAGGTACACACACACACACACACACACACACACATGCGCGCACAAACACACACACACACACACACGCACACACCCACACACACACACATGAACGCACACACACACACACACACACACACACACACACACACACACACACACACACATGGATGCACAAATGCATAAAAATCACATATACACACTCCATACCTCTCAGCCATACCAAATTCCTCGCTAAATACTAATTTTAAGGGAAAAATATTGGGGTGCCACAAATTCCTGAGTGGCCCCTTTAATTTCCAAATTTCCCAGGGTTTTTTCCTGATGTCATCACATGCAGGGCATGCATGATGACATCAACACGAGGCCAACAGACAGCCTATCAGGATTCAGCTTCCGAGCCATTCACTTAATTTAAATTTATGGCAGCAGCTTCTTCTCCGGTAATGGTCATATGGTTTTTCCTCACATTGATGTTTATTTAATTTAATTTAATGTGTTTAGGAACAGCACTGCACTGATTTTTTTCACAAGTGAACTGCTTATATGTATGACAGTAGTTTTTTTTGAGTGTACTGCACTGTTAGTTCCTTTGCAGTGTGTGCTTGTGTATGTGTAATCCCCCAGGTAGATATAACTAGGATTACTCAGACTCAAACGCTGTACCTTAGGTACAAAGAACAAGAGCCTAAATTCCCTACCCATGCCACCACTCATGATTCAAGGAGTTTCTCAACTGTCAAACGTTTCACAGAATGTTTGGCTCATACGTTTCGTCTGTTCCTCTTTCAATTTGTGGTTTTGTGGACAATCAGTGAGAAGTGAATTCACTAAATTCACTAAATATTGTGCTTCTGCCCAGGCCACATTACAATGACTGCCCTCCTGTCCTTTCTTGAAACCATCAACCAGGCACATGACTCTGGAAAACTTGTATCTTTACTGTTGCTCGACCTATCCAAAGCTTTTGACACCGTCTCCCACCCTATACTCTTATCTCAACTATCCTCTTTCACCTTGCCATGCGACAACAAGCCATACAATGGAAATACTCTATCTCTCCCTTCCTTCACACCCTCATTGGGGTGCCCCAAGGTTCTGTTCTAGGTCATTTACTTTTCAACATATTTATCAATAACTTCCACTCCACCATCCCTGAATCCGCACTAATCCAGTATGCTGATGATTCAACAATCATCACCTCAGCATACTCCCCCTCTGACCTACTTCTACTAACTCAGGCAGCTTTCTCTAAAACAGAAACCTAGATGCAAAACAATCATCTAACTCTAAATGCTAATAAAACTAAATTAATTATCTCTTCCCCCTCCAGAAACTCCCAAATCAACAAAAACTCATTCTCTATATTCAGTCAGAATAACATCCCCATTGAAATTGTATCAAACCTAAACTGCTTGGTGTCATCACTGATGAACATGTAAAGTTTGACTGTCATATCCAAACTACCATAAAAAAACCCACCAAAAGCTAGGGCTCCTGTACAGACACAACCGCTATCTCACCCCTCCACCAGAAAAAGCCTACCATCCTCTTACTTTCTCCCCTTTCTTATGTATGGCGCTCCACTACTTATCAGCCTCCAACTGGGCCTGCAATCTAAACTTGAATACTGCTACAGTAAAATAAGCAAATTCGCTATCAATTCAAAAAACTCTTTCCACCATTGCCACTCTCTCCATACTCTACAATGGCTTGAACTGCCCAATTACCTCACCTTCCTTAAACTTACCACTGCTCACAAACTCATCTTCAAACCCCTCTAGCTGCCCTTCTCTCTCTACAACCTTAACCCCCTACATTCCTAACCGCTCACTTAGATCAGAAAACCAACACCTGTTATAAGTCTACAAACCCTTATGACCCCCTGGCCATCTCCTGCTATCCTGCTCTTTATCTAAACTATGGAACTCCGTCCCTCCACCCCTTCGCAATACATCTAATCAGACCAACTTCAAATCCCAGTTGTTCTCACACCTATGTTTAAAATGGACATGCCAATGTCAATTTCCAATATAAATACCTTTCTACCTCTCTATACATGCTCCTCACACCTTGCTCACCTTCTACTTCATGCCATTAAACCCACCACACTGGTCAGTCTCCTATTGCAACTGGGAAAATACTTTTAAGATACTCTGTATCAAAATGTATTCAACTATGTATATATATATATATATATATATATATATATATATATATATATATATATATATATATATATCCACCACTCCCTTTCACAAGTTTCATCTACCTTATTTGTATTAAGCTGTATTTTTCAAGCCTATGAAAACTACAATTGCGTAACTTTGGTTTGTGTTATACTGTTCATTGGTGCTTTTCTCCCCGGGCTTCCACTGAAAACAGGCTCTTCTTTGCCCAGTGGACTTCCCCAGTTATTAAACTGAAATAAATAAATAGATAAATAAATAAATAAAATAAATAATGACAACCATTTAAATTTCAGTCTTCCTATCTTTTAGGAAATGCATGGTAACACAAAACATTTTATTCTAGCAATTTTCTAAGATTATACAAGCGATGTTTAAAATGTGTCCCTGGTTTTGGGCCTTTGCCCCCCCCCCCAATAAATTTTGGCTTTTTCTAGATTTCTTGCGCTGCATAGTTCTTTAGGGGGAGAGAAGTTTAGTGCTGCTTATGCCAAGTTTGTTTGTGTTAGTGGTATAGTGGGTAGTAAGTATGCTTGCTTTTGATGCAGAAGGCTGTGGGTTCTACTCCCACAATATGTAGATGCATTGCTGATAGTGTACTGTGTTGTACTTTTAAAGGGGGTGGATGCTGCAGTCCTGAGAATGTCCTCTTTGGCGGAGATACCTAATACTATAAACCTGTTATTAGTTTGCCATCCATTCCCTATTGCAATATTAAAAGATTATTATTTTTTTAATGTAACATAGGCAATTTATACTTCAAGGGCAACAGGCACGTTTTTTGTAGATGAAACAATGAAATATAAAGTTGTTTGCTAGCAGCAACCTCTTCATTAGGTACAGATCTCTTTAATGTGGAATTATTTAGATGACTTTTGCATTTTTTTTTGAATGTGGGTTTCAATGCTGTTTCAATGAATGTGAATTTCAAGGGCAGAAAAATTTTAATGCTAAGTCTATTTTCATTGTGAGACTGTATTGCTTTATTTAGTAGATGTTTATGAGTGTTTGTGCTATAAAATGTAAAATTTTTTTTTGTAATAAATAAAATAAAGCAAATGACTAAAGGGTTTTAGCCATAGTAGTTGGTCTGTTTCAATGAATGTGAGTTTCAAGGGCAGAGAGGTTTTAATGCTAAATCTACTTTCATTGTAAGACTGTATTGATTTGTTTAGCAGATGTTTATTAGTGTTTGTGGTATAAAATGTAAAATAAAAGTTTTGTAATAAATAAAATAAAGCAAATGACTAAAGGGTTTTAGTCATGGTCGTTGGTTTATATTATATTCTTTGGCTTTAAAATAAAAGTTTTAAATGAAAGCCAAATAATCATTGTAGAAGTAAAGCACTATGCACATTACAGTGTTCATGGTAAATGGGTGAAATAGCCAAGTAATGAGACATTGGAATGACTGCAGAGGAGAGAGCTGTGTATGGGTGTCCCATTCAATCATGATTTTGTGGGGGGAAGGGCAGCAAACTGAAAGACCGCCCCAGGTGGCACAAACTCTAGCTATACCACTGATCAGTAGGACATGAAGAATTACTTTTGAAGGTCCTAACAAACTGTAATATTCTTTTGCTAGGATTAGAATATTGCCCACCATTAAATGCCCTAATTTTACCACAAACCCACATACTGCAATTCACCAAAAACAAAATACTAATGTTCGTCATCTTCTCCCTTCCCAGTGAACATCATTGCTACTCATTTAAAAAAAATGGTTAACCTTTACTACAGGGTCTGGGGCTATATTTTCGTTGTCTGTTCTTCAGTTTGCATTTGAAAGTTGATGTCCCACAATCCCATTAGAGTGGGTAGGGTTATCTAATTATGTATGCACATTTTATGTTAATGAGCACACAGATTTGTACCTATTTTTCATGGGCCTTTGTCCAGATTTTTGATGTTTCCAGGTTGAAAGGTATGACACATACACATATGCACACACATAAAAGCACAGGTAAATATATGCACACACTCACTCACCAGAGCATATATATATATATATATATATATATATATATATATATATATATATATATATATATATATATATCAGTGCCCATGTGCATAGACACGCACACACACACACACACACACACACACACACACACACACACACACACACACACACACACACACACACAAACACAAAAACAAATACACACCCACATAACACACACACACACACACACACACTCTCTCTCATATGCACAAGCAAACATGCATGTACAAACACCAATCTTATGTTAACTTTGAACCACTCTTCCTCTTCTTCACTTGTTGTAAGTTTTTGTAATGTGAGAGAAATGCCTCACAATGCCACTTATTAGTTTACTCTAATATTATTTTTTGAATTGACTGAATACTACATAATGACGGTGAGCAAGACAACACAGTCTACTAAGACTTTAAATGGTTGATCCTCTCATACTTTCAAACTTCCAAATTTTGGAATAAAAATTTATGGTAAAACTAAACCAAAATAACCATAAAATGTCCAAAATTATGGCATCTGATACTGCAAACTTTTATTAACTTACATTGAGTCCCTTTTGAAAGGTGAGCACATCTGTTCAGCAAATGTAGTCTGGATGAATGGAAACTGATCAAAGTTCATCAAAACTACATTCAGTGACAGTGGAGTTTACCTTTTCCTCCACTATTGTGAGACCCCAAAGTTGGTATATATAAGTTTGAGGGTATGGGGGTGTCCCTACAAATAAAGAAAGATAAGCCTGCACAAAAAAATTCTTTGGGATGTCACTGAAGGCAGTTTTGACAAACATTTTTCAGTGTTTTTATATTTGCCAAAATTGTCTTCAGTGAGTCGACATGAATCCTATTAGAGACCTACAAAAAATGGCACATAGGTATGATGTCCTGACTGTGATTCTGAAATTCCAGGAATTACAAGTACTCCAGGGTGTGAAGGAGTTGGTTGAAGAAGGAAGTGAGCAGATACTGCTGACTTACCAAACCTATGAGAGAGACGTAGTCCAGCTGGTGGCAGTGGTAGCACCTACTGGGTAGAGAAGCAACACAGCATGCAGCGTATAAGCCTGTGGCATGCACTTGGACCTGCAAAGCCATGCTCACTTAGTAACAATCACTGAGCATGTACACAAATATACAGACTCACAGTCCTCACATGGGTGAGCGCACATGTCAGCAGTCAGTAGATGGGTTAAGACTAAAAGACAAGTGCATTCCAGTCTTCCTAAATGATAGCCTTGCTATGACTCACTCTCACTGCACTGATGAGGAATTAAATGGACATGCTGACACAACAGGTTTGATTTTTTTCTTTTCATTTGAATGAGAAACCAATGAAGGAATTCAGCTTTTGTGATCTGAGGGTATCTTATTGTTCCTAGTAAATTTAAACTTAAGAGGGTTTGGCTATACCTTAACAATACTTTAGCTTTATTGTCTCATAGAAGTTAATCAAATGCATGTATTTGACAGTAGATACCACTCTGTCTAAATACATGTAGTAATAAGAAGGATACATGCAGAATTAAAGTTACCATATTGTTTAGTACTGGTACTGGTCCTTATAACTTGTTCTTCAATGATATAGCTCACAGGCATTTTGATAGTGACATAAAGATTTGAAACAAAGTTGCCACCTCACATGAAAAACAAATAAGCTTGGGCTTTTAAAGAAAACTTCACTAAAAGCTCAAAACACAAGATGAGCATTTTCATTTTAAAACATTTAAAACTTCATCAGATAACTCCATTTGTTAAAGTACCATTTTTTATACTACATTCATAGTGGTGGAATATGTCATGTGATAGCAAAGCCTCCTTCTAAAAGCCACATTAAAAAAAAGGAAGAATTGCTGTGAAACATCAGACATAAATATTTTTTTTAAGGAAAGAATGTTTTTATACTAGGTCACATTTGGATTTAAAGTAATGTACCTAAGCCTTGTACTCTCATAAGCTTACCACTGCAATTACTTACAATGGAGTTTTACTGTGTTACCCTTACAAATACCAAAAAAAGACTCAAAGGATATACAGTTATTTCAGCACCATTATACAATGTGATGTAAAAATTAAATGCTGGCAAAGATAGGTAGTGCTCTGGTTTGGGGTTTTCCTAGCAATAATCAGCTACAGCATCATAGTGGCATAGGTGATAGCATTGTTACCTCACAGCAAGATGCTCTCTGGTTCAATTCTCAACTGGGGTGCCTTCTATGCAGATTCTGCATGTCCACCCTGTGTTTCCTCCTGGCTCTCCAGTTTCCTCCGACATTCCAAATACATGCAGTAAGTGGATTGGGCACTCTACATTGGTCATAAGTGTGAGTGTACATGCAAGTGTGTGGTTTGGAAGGACAACAACAGCAGGGCTAGCCACCCAGCAGTATGAAGCTTGGCTTTAAATGACTGTCACAGTTGAAGTGACACCATGATGCCATGTGCAGAAATGGGAAAAGGGGTTGTGGATGGATAGATTTTCCTAAATGGAGGGTTAAGCTTCATTTTTTGAAGATGTACATAGTTTTCTGTGTTTATTCTAAGCTAATAGTTTACGGGAGTGTTCTGAAAATGTATTTAGTTTTTTGTTTGATGGTTTTCATTAAAACACAAAGTCTTGGAAAAATGTGACATAGTTTCAAATAGAGATGTCAAGAAACAAATGTATAAAACATCAGCCTGCCAAACAACAGTGTATGGATGTAACACAAAATTTGGAAATGCGCATTCAAAAAAAACTGTCATGTATAATAGGTGGGAACAATAACTTCTTTTCATAATGGCTGGAGTATCCATATTATCTTGGAATGGAAATGTCCTTGCAGGTATAGACAAAAAGGACAGAGTACTGAATTATATTAAGAGCTGCAGAGTGCAAATAGCACTGTTGCAGGAGACAATTTGGAAAGAAATGAGCACGCAGATTTGATAAAGAAAGGATTTCAGGATGGATATACAGTAGAATGTCAGAACAAAGGAAAAGGGGAGTAATCATTGTAATTGTAAGAGGAGCTCCAATAGTAATAGAGGAGGAAAAAAGATAATAATGATTGATGTGTGGTAGCTAGGGGTTATTTTCAGTAGAGGAGCATTATGTTGGCATGTATTTCTATTCCACCAAAAACTGCTACTATGGAGCTTAAGAAGGTTTTGGGAATAATAATCAGCTTTCAGCAGGGAATATTACTTGCAGGAAGGGATTATAATTGATTTACAACAGTAAGGATGTATCTGGGGACCTAGATGGGAAAATATAACAAAAATGGGTAGATTTCTGAAGAAAGTTATAAAAATATTTGCTATGGAAGATGCGAATTCAATGGCAGGATCTCAGTGAGAATTTACATATTATTCACTAAGGTGTAACAAATGGGCTAGATTAGACATAAATTATATTTCACAGGAACATGTGCATTTAATTGGAAGCTTCAGTGTACATCCAATATCTATTTCAGATCATGCACCAATAAAAACTAAGATAAAATGCAGGGTAATGAAGTAAAAATGAGACACTGGTGTTTTCATATCTACTTGTTAAAAAGAGAAAAATTTAAGGAACGGCTTGTGGAAATTATTCAAGAGTTACTGGGAAAGATAGAAATTTATTCAGAAGCTATAGCTAGTGAGTAGGATAAAAAGAAAATAGAGTTTAAAAATAGATTAGAAATAAAAGAGAAAGAGATAGGGATAAGAAGTAATACAAATTATGTGGGTGGGGCTTACAAAAGTTAAAGTACTGCAGAATAAGTGGAATCTCAACAAGCAAGAAGTGGACCACCTGCCAAGTGCTAAAGAGAAAATAAGGGAGTATCTGGATAATATCCATGAGTTCAGAAAGATTGCTGTTAAGCAACTATTTTTTTGATAATAACTCTAGAGCACAAAAACTTTTAGCACAATGACTTAGGTAACAGAAATGTGAGAGGGTTGTCACCAAACTTAGGGAGCTTATAACAAGAAAAATAACCTTATCCTGTAAAGGTATTAGAAACAGTTTGGAAATGTTCTGAAAATCTGTATAAGTCAGAGAAAAGTGGAAATCAAGAAAGCACACAAATGGAAATATTTATGGAAGATTTAATTCTGCTAAGACTGGGGGAAGATGATGCTCAAAAATTAACAGTTAAGAAAGGAGGACCAGGTTCGTGGTTTAAAGGATGAGATATATAATCAATCAGTAGGAGAATCTCCAGGAACAGATGGTTTTCCAGTGGCATTTTAGAAGTAAGGGGGGAAGAAATTGATAAAGGTTTGTTTAACAGTATTTTAAAAGGAGGGGAAGCATCAACATCTTTGATGAAAGCTGTAGTGGCTGTAATGCCTAACGATGGTAAAGACCCATCAGACCCAGCTTCATACAGACACATTTCAATTTTGAACCATAATTATAAAGTGTTCATGTCTATACTAGCTAAAAGAATGGCAATGGTGTTTCCAAAATTGATAGATATGATCAGTGTGGTTTTGTGGAGGGGAGGCAAACATTTGACAACATTAATAGAATGAAGATGATCCAGAGGGAAGCAGAATATAAGAAAATACTGCCGTTGGTGGGTCTTGAAGCAGAGAAACCATTTGATGGAGTGAGTTGGGATTTTATGAGTAGGGCAATGGAGACATTTGCATTTCTTGTTACATTAATAAAGTTAATTAGCAGGATATATGAAGGATCATATGCAGAAATTAAAGTGGAAGGGTTCCACTCTGTGTCTGGACATAAGACCCATATAGGGGTGTCCTCTTTCCCCTTTGTTATTTGCTTTATACTTAGAGTCACTGGGAAAGAAAATAAGGGACTCAGAAATCCAAGGATATAATTGATATGGTAATCAAGAAAAGCTGGCTTTATTTGCAGATGATATTATTTTGTACCTGATAAATTCACAAAAGAGCATCTCAGTGTTGTGGAACATTTTGAGACAGTTTCAAGTCTTTTGAGGATAAAAAAAATTAATAAAGAGAAACCAAAGGCTATAGCCATAAATTATGTGCTCACATGAGCTGTTTCAGAAATGCCCATAATAACAGGACACAATATGGCAAAATATTTAGGAATATGTATAAAAAAGGCTTCTGTTCAGCTAATGATATGTGGGAAGAGTAAACAAAAGGTAATGCAAAAACTGAGAATCTGGAGGCTCTTGATTAGGAATATGAATAGTAAAATACAAGCAGTGAAAATGTTTTTAGTCCCTTCAGTTTTATATACTATAGTCAGGCATATATTTATTCACCAGAGGAAAAGTTGTGGACAATAATTAATAAACAGTTGAATGAATTTATTTTGGAGAGAAAGAGGGAAAGAGTTAAGTGGGATATGTTAATATCTCCAATAGAACAAGATGGTTTAGGATTAAGTGACTTGAAGGGATATTTTAGAGCAACACAATTAAAGCTCATACACATAACACAAAGGGATGATGATGAAGCAGAGGGGTAATTCAAGAAATATGGAGAAAGTAGGATTTTGGATACAGATCCTCAAGGAGCAATAATAGCAGTCATACAGAATATTATATTCTTAAAGTAGCAGAAAGTATTCCAAAAACCAAGACAACATAAGAATGGAAAAAAACAGATTTTGCTCATAGGGTTGACTGCAAGTAGGGGTACAGAAAATAGGTGGCTGGAATTTATTTACTGGAGAAAACTGGCAAAGGAGCAAAGGTATAACTAGAGGGAAAAAAGGTAATAGAATTGGATGAGGTCAAAAAGACATTTGGAATGCAGGCTGGAGACTGTGTTCCCTGCCAGGGGTTGATATCAGAGTATTGGGAAAGAGAAAAGGGATAGGGGCATCCTATGTGAAATACCTGCTCTGATAAAATTTTTAGTTGAATCTGGAACAGAAGCTGCTGTTAAAAATGGATAATTCATACGTCATATAAGATATTACACAATAACTATAAGAATCAATCAGAAGAGTTTAGAAAAGATTGGGAAAAGAGATTTGCTAAGCAATTTACAAAAAACAATGGGAGAACATATGAATGGCTTCCAAGCATGCAGCAAAATCCAGAAGGTTGAAGGATTTTTGATGGGAAGTGTTTGCATAAGTATTTTTATACACCAATTACTTCAAATAATGTTTTCCTCCTGTAGATGCTAAATACTAGAGATGTGGTAGGGAACAAAAAGGTAATTGAGGACATATATTTTGGTAGTGTAATAATTTGACAGATTTTAAAAATTAAATAAAAAACAAAACTACGCCAAAAGCCTCAAGAAATAGTGTTAAAAAATGCAATATTAAAAATGAAACACTGTGATGGAAAACAAAAAAGCTGACACCACTGGATAATTCAAAAGGTTTAATTCAGAGAGATACTAGGATTAAGTGCTTTCGGCCTGCCCCTTTTTTATTAATAAGAGAACAAAAAATTTTAAAGAGTTGTTAGAAGAGGGTTATAGCATAAGTGAAATCAAAACAAGAGGCACTTTTAAGTGCATGAGTTGTAATTATTGCAAGCATATAGCAGAAGGTTAATTTTTTGAAGTGAGTACTAATAGTAGAATTTGACAGTTACCTGGAGTATTTAACTGTGGGTCGACATTTGTGGTGTATTTAGCTAAGTGTTCTGCATGTACATCATTTTATATTGGTATGACCAATAGACAGTTGAGAAAAAGAATGTATGAACACTTGTATGCCATTAAAAGCAAAAATATAGATAAGGTATTATTTAAGCACACCTTGGCATGCCAAAATTGTAAAATAAATTACTTCACTGTTATTGATTGTGTGCCCACTGACTATAATGGTGATAGGGAGGGTGAATTGGATTATTGAGAATTAAAATGGCAAATATTATTTAATGCATATAATGCACTTGAGTTGAAAAGTAGAGTGAATTATAAAGCTGTTCTGCATAGGAAATGTTATTATGATAAGTGTAAATAATGTTTTTTAACACGTTAGTTTTTTAATGTAATGTTTCTACAAGTATTTTCACATTACACTATTGCAACTGTTGCTTGGTTAATTGATTGCATTTGATTGGTGGATTCTAATGGATGGTATTATATTAAACTGAAATGATTACAAAAGTTTCATTCTGAAGAAGGCCTTTGTGAAATGTCCGAAAGTGCTTAATCCTTGCATCTCTGTGAATTAAACCTTTTGAATTATTTAATGGTGCCAGCTTTTTTGTTTTCCATCTCAGAGTTTCATTTTAAATAAAAATATTTTAAAAATTCCCTATAGAGTACTCTGTCAGAAATAGTGGGTGAGCAAATGGGTATAACTAAGAAAATTATTCTTTTGAGCTGGGACACAGGATGTAAATTGCCATAGTAAGCCCTTGTTAAGTTTACTCCTGGTAGCTGCCAAAAAAAGCATTTACTTGAAAATGGAAATCTAAGTCTAAACCAACTGTGTTTGAAATACTGAGTACTATAGGAGATATAATAGAACTGGAAGTGGGATATTAAGAAAAGGGAATGAGCCAGTGGCGGCTGGTGACTTCAAATCACAGGGGGGCTGCAGGAGACGCTGAATGGGTGGGGTCAAAGGGAAGGGGTGTGGTCAACCATAAAGGGGAGGAGCTATGCACAAAACCACAAAAAACTAACTTTAATTAAATACGCTGCCCTGGGTGGCAAACCATCTTTATGAAAGTCCAATCAAGACAAAAATAAGTGTAGAAGAATAAAAATATTTCAATGCATTGGCTGCATGACAGCTTACTTAATATCTAGATGGAAACAAAAGGTTGTGAGGCATGAAAAAATAAATTACTTTTTAAATACATTACTGGAAGGGCAGTCAAAATCAAGTATAAGAAAAACCAGAAGCACTCAACTCAAACCACTTCTCCTTGCACTGCAGTTCTATTATATTCAGCTTTATTAAAGTACCAAGCAACATGCTGAAAGTAGAAATCTATGTGATGCCCCCACTTGTAAAAATGTTTCTTATCCAAAAAAGACCTGCTGCCTGACAACTTATTTCATGGGGAAAACATGATAAAAGTAAAAAATGAAAAGCAAACAAGAAACAAGCTCAAGATACATTGCTTAAAGGATTACTGTACAGGTTATGGACCACACATGATTGGCATTCTGTTTAGTTTACGGGTAAAGTCTGTAGAGATGACTGGAAGTCTCCAACAAGTGTAATGAGCTTTTTAAAATAATGGAATCCTGTCCTTTAATACCCAAGGCTTATACATTATCTAGTCAAGTATTCTCTGCATGGCAACAACAGAAAGGCTTTCAATGTTGGCAATTCTTTAACAGTATGCTTATTAAAGCTTACTTGCATCTTACAATGTCAGACAAGCTTACCTTATGGTCATTAAAGCATTGCTACTTAAACACAGAGCAACAGGCACTTTGAGTAATAAGCATAAATCTGAGTAATAAGCATAAATCAACAGTACAAAAATATGACAGAAACCAGACCATTCTGCAAAATCAAGGACAGATGAAAAGCCACTGTAGTACTTATGCAGTGTGTCCTCCCCATCCAAGGTAGATACAACTACTCCTTGCCTTGCTTGGACACATCCAGAGTCACTACATGGGGAGTGGGGTGCAACAAGCATGTCACAATTTGAAATCTCTCTGGCTGACTGTGATGGCCCTGACACATTTGTCATACCTCTCAACCTCAAGAGCAAGAAATCTGGACAAAGCCATACACAGAAGTGGGACAAAGGCACAACAATAAGGACAATTTTTAAATATTGCTCTAATAAACTTAGAAAGATAATAGAATAGGTCTTGCATTAGTATGAATTTTCTGAAGGGTATAAAATCTGAAACTCAAATGTCTGTCATTTTCTAACTTCAGTCTTTAGTGATTTGTCACTAATTTGCCAAAAAACACAATTTTATGAAAAATGGACCAAAAATGTGATGCAAAAATATAAAATAGATACACAATACAGCTGCTACCTGTCAAAGAAGGGACACTTTAATATTAGTACTGCTACCTTGAGCAGCTGACAAAATAAAAGAATCTACATGCATTTCAAGTAATCTATAACTTTGATTATTACAGTTATTTCTTAATTGTAAACCCTCCATGTTTTCTTCCAAAATTGCTATTTTGTGGAGGGATTATTAGGGGGAAGAGCAACATTTTGAGCCAAAAATTGGGGACAGTTGAGAGGTTGGCTATGCCTAATTCTATAAAGCAATTTATTTGCATGTACCTCTCAACCTGTTAATGCAGTAAATCTGAACATGGCCAAATATATTGGGGGCACATATAAACAGTACTAAAAATTGCTCTTGTATAAATTGAGACAGTTGATAGAACGGCTCTTACTTTAACATGCATTTTATGAAGGTTATGAAGTCTGAAACTTATTATTTAGTGACTTCTGGCAAATCATTTAGGAATTAAAACTACAAATTTTATGAACAACAAACCAAAAATAAGAAGCAAAAATCTATTCATTCTTTGAAAATCTGGACAGTTGGGAGGTATAGTTCAGCTGGGCCTGTCTGAGTTTGCTGTCCCCCCCTGACAAAATAATGGTTGAATGGAGCCTCTGCAGCCATTCCAATGAGCCATTACTTGGCTATTTCACTCCATTTACCATAAACACTAATGTGCATACTTCAATGATGAGTTGGACTTCATTTGAAAGTTTTATTTTGTATTTTACAGCACAAACATTAAGTCATCTGTTAAACAAAGCAATGCAGTCTCACAATAAAAACTTAGCATTAAAACTTCTCTGCCCTTGAAACTCACATTCATTGAAACAGCATTGAAACCCACATTCAAAGAAAATACATTTTGCCAGTGGCAGATAAAGATTAATTTTGGACTGTTTTCGAATCATAGGCCCCTTGCATATGAAATATACATGTGCTCTTTGATACACCTTCCTCATTGTACTAAAATTATATTCCTTGTACAATACAGTACACTTGTTAGAGGGTGTTTTAAATTTGTTTTGAATATTTTTCCAGTAAGCAATGAAACAAAACATATGCACCCATAATGGCAAAACTGCCCAGTTGAGAACATTTATCATAAAAAGTCTACTCAGACTTCCACAGTCCACCATTATTAGTAAATATACACAATTCTACAGTCCACCATTATTAGTAAATATGCACAATTCCACAGTCCACCATTATTAGTAAATATGCACAATTCTACAGTCCACCATTATCAGTAAATATGCACAATTCTACAGTGCACCTTTATCAGTAAATATGCACAATTCTACAGTCCATATTCAGTGAATTCAGTTCTTGCCATACCTGTCAACCTTAGCACAAAAACCTGGACAAAGCCAATAATGGGGGAATACAGTCCCAAAAATAGGGACAAATTTAAAATATTCATCTTATAAACTTAGAAAATTGCTAGAAAAAAGGTTGTGCTACTATGTATTCTGAAGAACATGAAGTTTGAAATTCAAATGCCGGTCAATTTTACTGCGGACAGAACAAAAACAATTTTCAGCAGAGACGCAGGGATTAATACTGCAGACACGTCTTTGTAAAATGGCAGGGCACCAGAGCAAATCCACACAAACACAGGGAGGAGATGCAGCCTCCACACAGAAGCCACCCCAACCAAGAATCAAACCAGAAAACCTACAGCTGTGAGGCAACAATACTACCACTGCACCATCAAATCTGCAAGGAATTCAACATTCAGAAACCTGAAGTCTGAAATTCAAATGCCTGTCAATTTTATTTAACATTTGTTAATCAGGACAGTTTGACTTGGAACAAAAACACAATTTTCAGCAGAGGCCCAGGAAGAAATAATGCAGACATGTCTTTGTAGAATGGGAGGACACAAAAGCAAACCCACACAAACACAGGGAGAAGATACGGACCCCACAAAGAAGGAACCCCAGCCAAGAATCAAACCTGAAAACCTGCAGCTGTGAGGCAACAATGCTACTACTACACCATCTAATATCAAGCATTGCAATATTTACAAACCACAGATATTATGAGGAACAGATTAGATCAAATATGAGGCAAAAATCTGCAATTTTTTTACAAATGGTGGTGGGTAGGGAACTCAAGTCTTTAACACCTGCATACAGGGTACAGGGTTCAAGCCTGAGGTATTCCCTACCACACCACCATGAGCACCTGGGGCATTTTCACACACGCACACACACACACACCCCCCCTCTATCCAGTTGAAAGTAAAATACACACACCCCTCTATCCAGTTGAAAGTAAAATACACACACCCCTCTATCCAGTTGAAAGTAAAATACACACACACCTCTATCCAGTTGAAAGTAAAATGCACCATACACTACACACAACAACTCTATCCAGTTAAAAAGCACCAACACAGAAAGTAAAATGCACCATACACTTACCTGTCTGTTCTCCATACCATATCCTGCCCGCGCAATACTCACAAAGACCCACGAGATCCCAGCAAAGCTCCTTCCCGACGACGAGATTCCAAGCTCCCTCTCGAGACTGTTCTGACTGCTGCTGTTGCAGTCCAGATGCGATATATCCTCCCAGCGTGTCTGTGCACTTTAAAAGTGCACAGACGTCTCCTTGTGTCCCTCTATGAGTCCTGCCGGACTGCCTTGAGCATGCGCATAGACCGACGGTAGTCGGGACTACTGCGCATGCGCGAAGTCCGCGAAATTTAAAAAAATAATTTTTTTTTTGTTTTCTTTTTTAATTTTTAGTTTGAGGGGGCTGCAGTCCGGCAGCCCGATGCCACGAGCCGCCCCTGGAATCAGCAAATGACATAAAAATAAATGGAAATTGTGGGAACAATACATGCAGAATAATGTTTTGTAGGAGGAGAGAAGTTTAAGAGATGGCAGGAATTGAGTAATTTATGTAATATTGGCCTGATAATAGTTATAACAAAGAACATATGTGATGTATAACATATGTAACTAGAAACATGTTAATATGGTTTGTTTTCTTTAATATTAATGTATGTTTGCCTGAGTTTTAAGTGATAATGTATTGAAAGCTCTATTTGCAAAAAGTAATTCCACAGCAATACTTCTATAACTCCTATTACTGTTTTTATACATCTTTATTACATTATTACTTTATTACATTAATACATCAATAACACATTAAAAAAGAAATATTACAGTAAGACTTTCAATACATATATAACAATTTTCCATTTTACATTTAAACACAGCAAATTTTGTAGAAAACAATCAAAACATCAAATTATTTATTTAATTAATGCCTTCAACTTCCATAAACATACCTGGTCTAAATGAAAAACATCAATTGCAACAGCTGCACCCACAGGCCTTACCTAACCTAAAATTAAGTTTAGTCATGCTAAAGCACATGTAACAACCTGTGTGCCCACTTATACTAATTGGTGTCCATTCTTTTCTTATCCCTATTCCCCTCCTAGATATGAAAAATAACCTGTATGCTTTCAGAAAACTTTAACTTTTAGCCCTAAACTATATTATACACAGTTCTATTACATGCATTAAAGTGTTAAGGCCACTAGGAGAAACGGAGATCTCTTATTCACTTCTAATAATTTCAAACTTTATTTTTCACTGAACCACTTGCCCTTGTACCTTTAAATTTTGCATTTTTTCACAGCAAAGGATGTTTTGAGCTCTCAAAATTAATTTCTTGCTCCTGCAGACAGGTCATTTCCATAGAAACGTAGTCAGCAATGAGAGAAAAATGTTAACAACTTTGCAGATGCATGAAGGAATCTCTGTCAGCTTCACTCAGCACAGAATAGAATATATAACAGCTTTCAGCTGCAGACTTCTTGACTCCTACTGAACATATGCAAATACAGAAATAAAGGTAATATCATTGCATATGTGAGAAACTAAGCACTCTTCATGGCTTTCATCATTTTGTTTTATTTTTCAAGCCTGTTTGCTTATAAAAATGTATTTGTATAGATTAAGCCAAGGGCACTAATCTAGACAGTCACCTTTACAAAAATAGGAGAAACATCTCAACTCACTGCATATAATATAATCAGTGCACTTTTAAACCACAGCCCCACCCCAAGAGACCAGGATCACAGCATAGTGACTTAAAATTACTTTGTCCCACCTTTCTTCTCTTATAACATTGTAAAGCCTATATTTCTTGCAACTAAAAAGGTATTTGTTTACTTTAATATCTTTATCTCATAAGAACCCCCATCCCCACATTTAAAATACCTTTAATTGGCCATACTTCATAATACTAAAATATCACAATGCTGAAACTCAGAACACTGAAACCAAAATCCTGAAAGTTCAAAATCCTGAAAACTCAAAATACTGAAACTCAAAATACCAAAAACACACAGCATACATATTCTGAGTTTAAACAAGATAAATCATATTACTTTCCATCAAGTATAACCCCCTGCACCTGCCCATGTGGGAGGCTGTGCCCCCATACCCCCTGCTACTTAAATATATCAACTCCAAGATTGCACTTCACTACACTAAGTGCAATTTTGGAGTTGATACATTTAAGTAGCAAGGGGTGTGGGTGGCGCAGTCCCCCACATGGGCAAGTCCCCTGCTTATATTTGAATAAATGTAATTAGGTTTTTGTTGTTTACAGTCAGTATATGTATCTCATCTGTTTTCAGTATTTTGACATTCAAGATTTTGAGTTTTCAGGATTTTGACTTTCAGTATTTTGAGCTTCCATATGAGTTTTCTCATTTTCAGTGTTTTGATATTTCAGCATTATGAAGTGAAACTCTTTAACTACATAAAACTGTTTTACTATATAACATGTAGTTTATATCATGAAATGTTTTATACAAATACCATTAAGAAGAAAAATTGCTTTACTTACAGTTTCTTGTTTTCCCCTTTATTGTCCTTCTTAACATTAATGAAATAAAGTGGGGTATATGCTTTATAATCCACTCACAAGTGTGACAAAGTCAACAAAATCCAATCCTTTTCAGCCACTTTTTTCTTGCAAAGCCATATTTCACAAATGTTATTATTGCTTTCTAATCACACATTTACTCACTAATTTCAGTGTTGGTCTTTTTCCTGTTTATCTCCATCTCCCAATACCAGACTCTAGTTCAAGTCCAAGGTAGTCCTGATGCTTCTAGTACTTTTTTCTGTCTCTCAAGAATTTTCCTTTGGAACACTGGAAAATGTTTCACTGTCAGAATAATGAGAAGCAGAGTCCCCCTCTGTTTGATGGTAAACTTTTTGTTGGAAAAACTTTTGTGTTTCCTCCTTAGCTTGCCCTACATCAAAAAATGTATTTGATCCTCCAAGAAAAATATTCTGAAGACAGTGGGACACACCATTTTGAATCTCACATCTATCTCTTCAGATTCCCTGATTACTGGGATACATTTTCTTCTTTTCTGCCTGGTGTACAATGAATAATTATTTTCCACAAATACTCTGCTGTCTCCAAATTTTAATACTTTTCTGTTATGACACATTTTTGACAGGATCAACTGGTATGATTGCATATTTACTAATACAGGTCTTGGCTGTTTCACATTGCCAGGCTTAGAGCATGCACTCTCTGTGCCCTTTCAGTTAACAAATATTGATATGTAATAGCAGTCCAGTTGCTTATTTGTGCTTTTAAAAAAATGAATGCAGCCTTTTCCTTCTAGTTTCTGTGGTACAGCAGAAACTCTCAGGTTTTCTCTGCACTCTCTCTTCTAACTCTACCATTTTTGAAACAGGTCTTCTTGAGAAGTCTCATACTCTGTCTGATTTTTTTTTTCATTTCAGCCTTTGAGTTTAGCAGCTTTATGAATTCATCTGAATACTTAGTTAAAGCCTCTATTTCTCCAGCATTCTGTTATTTGTGTTGATATACTCCTTCAGTGTTTCATTTATTTTAATCACCTCTGAATAAATTGAATTTATATTTTCCTCTAAACTACTGGAAGCCATCTCTTGTATCAGTGCTGAAGCTTGAATTGCTTTTTTGCTGACCAGCTGTGGGATTTTTTCCAATTAGTGTTTTCTCCACCCTTTCTACCTAACTTTCTTTTCAGGTTCTATATATTATTTTCTTTGATGGCATCCAAACAGTGTACTTACCAGCCAGTAACTCCAATTTTACTCAGGTTTGCAGAATTACTAGCTATTACTTCTTAGTTTATTTTTTCATACTGGGGGAGCTGAAATTAAGCTGCTGATCAGTGTGCATCCATCTTTGAAGTCCAGCTGGAACTGTTCCAGATTAAATGTTTTATTTTCCAAATAATTCAGTTTCTTATAATAGTCTCACCACAACCTTACAAATTCAGTTTCTGTGCATGCTGCACAAGTTGCCATTTGTTAAATAAAAGAACTTTGAAAAACTGATAGCCTGTCAAAATTATAGAAGACAACATGTCACTGAAACACATGAATATTGTTTTATATCTTACAAGTGTTAAAAATTTCCTTACGACTGTCATAAATGAAGGAGTAACTGAAGAATTACATCATTCAGTCATTGAGTAATGCTATACCAAACTATTTACATTTTAATAATATAAAGGAGCAACTGAAAGATCATTAACACCTGCATGAATTACTACTTAATCAAATGACCTTTTGCCTAGCGATAACTTCTGCAATGCATCTGAAATATCAAGCAACTTGCTTCCCCTAAGGTAATATACAGTGATTATTTTTCTTTTTCATCTGGAAACAGGTGTAATGGATTTACTTATCACTGAGTTTCCCAGAAGCAGCACTCCTCATGATTGTCCTGGGAAAGAGAGCTCCAGTTCATTATCTAAAGTAAGCCTGTTATCTTAAAATTACCTCCAGATGCACATCTTTTTAGTTCTTTTTTTCTGCTAGGGCTGATAAATCTGTTCTGCCAACTTCTACTAGACTCTCTAGTTCTTTTAGAAGAGTAGCAAGATTTAGTAAGGGTCATATTCTGTTCCACAACATTTAAGGTTCATAGGTTCATAGGTTCATACTAGGCTAACTGCCCTTGTGAGCCATTTTAAGCCTAGCCAATCATCCCTTGTAAGACTCCAACCCTGCACCTTGTGTTTGTAAGGCAAACACCTTAACCATTAGGCCACCCTCCCAACCAAAATAAACAGCCCTTGCATGTCTTGAACCCAGGACCCTGTACAGCATAGCACCAGCAATTTACCACTAAGCCATCTGAGTTAAGAATTTAGTGTTTCCTCTAATGTCATACCCCTAAAATTAATTTACTTGTAATCAGGAGATGAAGTAAACAGTTTGTATGCCTGTAATATTTGAAACTGTGTACAGATGGCTGACTAGTTGTTCCTTTTTTCTCTTTAATTGATTAACACTTAAGTGATGAGGACTGTTACACCTCTGGTAGCCTGTACACATCTTGCATTCAACAGCATTTTCTGAAAAATAAACTTAAAAAGAATAACATGGACAAATGCAAATAGCAATATTATCAGTAAGAAATATTCTTTAGAGTGATAAAATTAGTGCATGTATATTATTTTCTATAAATACTGTAATATACTATAATGCACACAAACCTCATATTATATTTCTTCTAAACTTTCACAAACAAATGTTCATATCTTGAAAACTGTATATCCTAGACATATATTGTTACAATATTTTTATTAACCAGCATAGGGTTTTCACATGACAACAAGAAGTGTGTTGACATTTTTACTGAAATATGAAAAACTATTTGTAATAATTAGCAATATAAATAATTCTGGATATCTAACAAGATGTTCAACTTCCAGTGCAAATATCAAAGACAGTTTTCTTAAACAACAGTTTGTAAGTCACTTGATTTTTGAAGTATTAAGTACATATGGAAATATTACTTATTTTCATAATTACTGATAAAAAATAGGAATATTTCCAATATGGTGGCAAATGAACCAGTAGTGACATTGACTTGCCCTGTCTCTCATTTTGGTGTAAGAACTGAGGCATATACATATGAGTTCGAGATCATCATCATCATCAACCCCCCTTTTCCCATTTTTTCTATATGGGGTATCATGTTATCTGTCGCCAACTCTCTCAAATAAGTGCTACTCTCCTGCCGTCTTCAACACTCATGCCTGACTATCTCAAATCTTCTTTCACACAATCCATCCACCTCTTTGCTGGACATCCTCGCTTCCTCTTACCTTCTTCCTGTCTGTCCCAAATATTCCTCACTAGATTATCTTGTACTGTTCTACACATATGCCCAAACCACCATAATCTGTTTTCTTTTATCTTTTTTTTGCATTTTGGCTTCTGCTCTTATGTCCTCGTTTCTTTATCTGTCCCACAGTGTGCATCCTATCACCTTTCTCAGGCACTTCATTTCCATCACCTCTAGCTTCTTCAACTGTTCTGCCTTTACTGCCCAGGTTTCTGTACCATACAGTAGTACTGGTCTCATCACTGTTTTGTACACCTTAGTTTTCAGCTTCTTTGGCATTCTTCTGTCATAGACTACACCTGATACTCTATGCCAGTTGGTTGCAGCCCCTCTGATTCTAGCTTTGACCTCTTCATTCAGACTACCCTTCTCCTCAACCACCCTTCCCAGATACTTGAAGCTGTTTACCTGTTCCACTATTTTCACTTCTATCTTTATTCTCAGCTACTTCTGATTTCCCCAATTTGCTGCCATTGCCATTGTCTTACCTGTGTTTAGTTTCATCCCATGTAACTTCAGATTTGCATTCCATTCTCCTATCCTTTGTTGAAGTTCTAGCTCAGAGTCTACCTGTACTGCCACATTGTCTGCATACAGCAGCTTTGTTGATCTGTCCTCTCCAACCTGTTTGCTAATGTAGCCCATCACCAGTATGAACAGCAGTGGGCTCAGAGCTGAACCCTGGTGTATACTCACTCCCACTGGGAACCCCTCTGTGAGGCCAAACACTGTTCGTACTTGATCACTGGGTTCTTGTACATAGCCTGCACTAAATCTACCAATGTACATAGCCTGCACTAATTCTACCAATGTTTCTGGGACTTGAAACCACCGCAGTACTGCCCAGATCAGCTTTCTTGGGACTTTCTCATATGCTTTCTCCAAGTCTAGGAATGCCCAGTTGGACTCTCTCCTCATCTCTACCTTCTTCTCAGGTATCTGTCTCAATGCAAACATCAGGTCACATGTGCTGCATCCTGATCTGAATCCGAATTGCTCATTACCCATCTTACATTCCACTACTCTACATATCCATTTATCAGTCACCGTCTCCAGAACTTTCATGCAATGTGGCAGAAGGTTGATGCCCACAGTTGTGGATGTCCCCTTTGTTCTTGTACACTGGCACAAATATGCTTATTCTCTAGTCATCTGGGATACACCTTTCTCTCCACACTGCTATCAGTACCGTCAGGAGCCATTTCTCCCCTATCTCACTCAGCATCTTTATCATATCTGCTGTGACCTCATCTGAGCCTGCTGCTTTCCCTGAGTTCATCTTCCTTAGTGGTGTTCTTACTTCTTCTAAGGTGGGCTCCTCTTCTTCTCTCATTGTAGGCTGTTTCTGGGGAAGTACAGCTTCTGCGGGGTTTTCTTCATTCAGAAGTTGCTGGAAATACTCCTTCCATCTGCCTTTGATGTCCTGTGGACTGGTGAGCAGGTTGTTGCTGGCATCCCTTATGAAGGGTGTTTAACTATCTTCTTTATCTTTCTGTCTTAGCCTTGCAACCTGATATAGTTTCTTTGTGCCCCTTTTTAAGTCACTTTCCAGAAGTTGGTAGAGTGCCTCCTATGCCCTATTCTTTGCTATTGCAACTTCTTTCTTAGCTTCTTTGTTAGCCAATCAGTAGTCCTTCCTAGCCTGGTCAGCCTTTTCTGTTTCCCACTTCTTCCTGCACTCCTTTTTCTTTTTTGATGATTTCCTGGACTTCTGCATTCCACCACTAGCTTTTCTTATGTACCTTATTTCCATACCTGGCTCGGCCACATATCTTTTCTGTCGTCCTAGCACATGCTGTTTTTAGGCGTTGCCACTCTTCTTCAACTCTACCTATTTCCTCCACTTCTTGGGGTACTAGAGCCCTGAGTAATTCCTTGAACTGCTGTACTTTCTCTCCAGTCAACTTCCAGATTTTCAGCCTGGTCTCTGTTGACCTTAGAGCCTTCTCTGACCACTGCTTGCAGCTGATTGGGGTAACTAGTGTTTAATGCTGTGGGCCAACTGTTTCACTTGGGCTGACTTTGCAATTATGGATTCTACCCTAGTGCCTTTTTCCTACTAGGAGGAAGTCTACTTGAGTTGCATGTTGGCCACTCTTGTATGTGATCTTGTGACTGTCTCTCTTTTTGAACCATGTGTTGGCTACTATCAAGCCATTTGCTAGACAGAAGTCTAGAATGGCTTCTCCTTCTTTATTCCTGTTGCCCCACCAATGTGGACCCAATTAGTCCTCATAGGCTGTTCTGTCTGTCCCAATATGTGCATTCAAGTCACCCATTATCAACACCAATTCATGTTGCTCTGCTTTATCTAGTAGGTCCTACAACTTCTGTCTGAATGTACTCTTTTCCTCACTATCACAACCCTGCTGTGGGGCATAGGCTGAGATTATGAATACTGCCCTATCATTACACTGTAGTCTGATTGCCATGAGTCT
Organism: Protopterus annectens; assembly: GCF_019279795.1. NCBI lineage: Eukaryota > Metazoa > Chordata > Ceratodontiformes > Protopteridae > Protopterus > Protopterus annectens. The sequence continues at coordinate 577,536,520 of NC_056745.1, read as the reverse complement.
GTCATTAATTCTGATGATATCCCTCAATGCCTTCTGATGCCTCTCTCTCACCACAATTCCTACACCATTTCTAGCCTGTCCCCAACCTGAGTAGTAAAGTCTGGATCCCAAGCCAAGTGGCTTTGTTGCACTGCCTTTCCATCTCATCTCTTGGATACATAGGATGTCCAGCCTCCTCAGTGTCATCATGTCATCCATTTCCAAGCTACGTCCTGTCAGTGGACCTACATTAAGCATAGCATTTCTAAGTTCATGTTTGGCAGGTTGGCTGGTTTTACGTCCAGCCTTTGCTCAACAGAGTTATCCCAGGTAACCCAGGCTGGGCAAGTAGACACTGGCCAGCAAGTAGCTTATTGACCCAGGGCTGCTGGGTTTTATGGTGGGCACACATTGGCCAATAGGGGCACATATACCCCTTCCACCATTAGCAAGGGTCCCTGGCGTGGGTCAGAGTAGGCTGGGTTCTCAACCCACTTATCACCCGTAACTACCCGCGCTCATTTTTGGTGACATTAGTCAACATGACCAAATCAGCTAGATCCATATTTTACACCGTTGAGTGGCTAGCCCTGCAATGTTGCACAGTCTGTGATCCATGTTCCACTATCTTGAGGATACTGTGCACCACAGTAGATGCCCAAAGTGGATGGTCTGTACAACTCTATCCCCTGTAGGGTGCCATGTAAAGTCTGTGCTGCTGCCCACAGATCCTTTCATTGGTGAGTTTGAGATGGAAACAAGCAGTATGTTTTTTGGACATGGCAGAAACCCCATGGAGACACAGGGAGAACATGCAAACTGAAAGCAGGCACTGGTCAGAGGTCAGGATCGAATTTTGTACCTTGTGCATAACAGGTGAAGACCTTAACTATTAAGCTATCTGGTCTCACTCTAGCCATTTGGTCTCACTCAAGCCATCTGGTCTTACGTCTTACTGACCCTAGCTCTCTCTCCCTCCCTCGTTTCTTAGAAAACGACCTCCACATCTACCTAAAAATATAGGTAATGCTTGCCGCATTCTTTTTAACCTGCTGTTACCCTTAAATGTGCTAGTGGCATAAGGCAATAGTAGGCCATCTATTACCTAATACTAGGCCCAGCCACAATACACTGTTCTATCTGGTGGTCACACCTTTACTTTGGATCAGGTAAACCCATAAATGAAAGACACAAGCCAATGAAAGAACACAAAGCTGAAAACTGGTTGCAGGAAGGAAGGCACCAAACACAAACACTAGGACCATAGGAATAACTTATGGAGATTCGTTTTGTGTTACAACCTATTATGGGCCCAATGAAACAGTCATTGAAGCAAATGCTGATGACACAGATGACTCTAACTTGGTCACTGTGGATCAGAAGGGAACTGAAAGGGCCGTAGGATTAACACAGTTGAGATCAGCTCTAGTTATGACCTATAATAGGACCAGTAAATTAATTATGGATATCTTATATAAAAATTGGGTAATTATTGCATCCTGTAATAACATTCAACAATGGGTGGGTGAGAGAGACCGAATGTTATATACAGAAGGGGTAAGATCCTTAAAAATGTCCTTGAATCTTGTAAGAGGGGACCTATGACTGGTTCCATGAGGAAATGTGGGGCTTGTTCATCTTGCACACATATTCTTGAGTATTCATCTTACATTATCAATGGGGTTACTATAGAACTGAGAAGGAAGACCACATGCCAAACTGAAAGGGTGGTATACTGTGCCCTATGTACAGTTTGTCCCACTTTCTAAATCGGGAAAACAGAAAAAGATTAAGATGTAGGATATATGAGAATTTAAGGGACATTAGGTTAGGCAAAGAGACGAACGCTCTTGCTAAACACTGTAAGGAGTATGAGGGGCATGATTTTAAATTTACGATAATTGATGTTTTAGACATAGACTCAAGGGGTGGCCCCTGGACCCTACAACTGGAGAAACAAGAGGTGCTATGGCAGATTAAAACTAATGTGATAAACTGGCCGGGTATCAATGATGCGCTATCCTTAGCCTGTCTCTTGAAGTTAAAAGCATTAAATAGATAAATGAACTGATATACATTTTTTACATGTATTTATATAACTTTGCATTTTATATGTGCATATGTATATGTTTATTAATAGCATTTTTACCTATACTATTTTGACAAGGGCATGATTTTTGGGGATTGGTGTGTTATTTGCTGTAAATTTTAGTGTGTTTTTTATCATGGCATGGGTTCTGTGGTTGAATTCTACAGTGACTATTGAATATTTATGAACTTTATGAATATGCACTATATGGTTTTATTTTATTGCTTCAATGTTAATTGGGGGTGGATCTGTTTGTTTAAATTGAACTCAGTACCAGTTTTCTAATTTCCTTGAAAAAGTCTCTGATTCACCAGAGAGAAAGCGCTTGGAATACTGTTTATACCTTTTGGATTTTTATATGACTACACCTTTCGTGTGTTTTATTGAATAAATTCCTGGATAAACTGTGAGTTGGCTTTTGTATGAACCCACTGCTGCTGTTTTTGTCATTTAGCATGTAAGTACCTACTGTTTAATGCTATTTCTCCATCTATGTTTTGTTAAATGTTAAACTTGGCAATTTTTTTTAGCTATCATTCAGATGATTATCTGCTGAATTGAAATAGGTCTTGCTTTTTAAAGTTTACTTGGAGTGAATGATCCCTTAATATCCTTCGCACTATTTGTGGTTGGGTGCTAGGATTCACGCAGCTATCAGTACAAGTAATTTATGGTCGACTTGTGTTCTGCTCACTGTTACTACATACAAGCTTTTATTTTCTGTTTATTGGTTCTGCTATAGTTGAACATATCATGCGTAATTAGCACAATAGAGAGATACTCGCATAGAGACCTGTTCTTAACTGACTACGTCTTGTTCACTGATTAACATTCCAACGTGTGTATCACCCTGTTTAAAACAAATCAGCCTGAGTAATCTGCCGTATTCCACCCTTGGAAATGTGTAATTTTTTTCTCTAACCCACTTAGTGGTAATCTTTTTGTACTAGCTCTGGAGTGTTAATAGGCTCGTACCATACATTTTTTAGTCCTATTTTACCTTGCAGTTACTCTAGATTCCTGCTATTGGTTTTAGTTTATGTCGTCTTACTTCTTACTGACCCTAGCTCTCTCCCCCTCCCTTGTTTCTTACAGAACAACCTTCCCATCTACCTAAAAGTATAGTTAATGCTTGCTACTTTCTTTTTAGCCTGCTGTTACCCTTACATGTACCAGCAGCATAAGATTCTACCTTCAGTGACACTTAACTGTACATAAATGAGGCTAGCCTTACAGTTTAATGGTCCGTAAACAACCTTTTTTACAGTTGTATCCTGAGCATACTGAAAGACAATAGTAGGCGATCTATTACCTAATATTAGGCCCAGCCACAATATACTGTGCCATCTGGTGGTCACACCTTTACTTTGGATCAAGTAAATCCATAAATGCACAGCTAAAGAACAAGTTATGTGTTCCTCCATTGTGGTACTACTAGAGAATTTTATGATTTCTACACTAAAACCTAGGTCTTTTAATTGTCCTGATATATTTCACTGTTCTTAGCAATCAGCTACTCCTCCAGGCCATTGTTATTTTGTGAATTACCCTGTTTATTCTTTTCATTCCACTGCACATCCACTGCATCAGGAATCTAATCACCCACCCCTGTATACTGCCAGCTGAACACCGAACAAGATCAGCCTAAACATCTAATATTTGTGCATACAGGTCAATATTTTTTACATTGTAAAATCTGTAAGCAGACCTGGTAATCAGACTAGATGTATTTGCAGTTGGACACCCACTCCCAGTAGTGATCCCCTATGTTCCTCCATCTTCTAAGCAGGTAACATAATCCTGTATTCTCCTGTACCACCATTAAAGACTGTTGCAGCCTCCTTCCAGCTCCTCTTCCTTCTGAAAGCTAGAGGTCTTGATCTGCAGCATAAATCTTTCCAGTTGGCTTCTTTATCATAACAGCTTAACCAAATAACCATGATTTAAGTTAGTTTTCTCCATTCAAGGCTAACTTTTTTCAGTAACCAGCCTTACCTATTGTTCTCAGTGGACATCATCAATGGAGCTACTTTGACTTTCTTCCCTCCCCCTCCCCTCTGACCTGCCTGAGGTTTTAAATTCCCTACTATTTTGGTGGCAACTGCAGATCCCCATTCCTGTTTTACCAAGAAGCCTTGTCTTGCCTTAGTGTGTAAGCACCTACTTTCTAATGTTATTTCTCTATCTTGTTGTTGTTGTGTCTTTCGGCTTTTCCTGGTTAGGGGTTGCCACAGCGGAACTCCGGTCCGCTAATGATTGGCAGTAGGTTTTCATGTGCCAAGTTGCCAGCTATGACGCACAACCTTCAACGAAGGTACGCCCATTCATGCATGTCTCCACACAGAAGACGCCTTAGCTGAGAATCGAACAGGACAACATCTTACTGTGAGGCGACAATGCTATCGCAGCACCACCACCACAGAATGCTATTTCTCTATCTACGATATGTTAAATTTTAAACTTGGGAATATTTTTTTAGCTACATCTGGCTGATTATCTGCCAAATTGAAACAGGTCTTGCTTTTTAAAGTTTAGTTGGAGTGAATGATCCATTAATATCAGGGCAGTGCAGTGGTTAATGTTGTCACCTCACAGCAAGAGGTTCTCCGGTCTGATTCTCAGCTGGGGTGCCTTCTGTGTGGAGTTTGCATGTTCACCCTGTGTTCGCGGGTTTCCTCCCACATTCCAAAGACATGCATCTGGAGCATTTCTCCCCAGGCCTCCGCTGAAAACAGGCTCTGTGGAACCTAGTCAGACTTTCCTGGTCAACAAATGTTAAATAAATAAAAAATATCTGTTGCACTATTTGTGGTTGGGTGCTAGGGTTCACGCAGCTATTAGTACGAGTAATTTATGGTCTACTTGTGTTCCACTGACTGTTGCTACCTATGAGCTGTTTTTTTTTTTTCTGTTTATTGGTCCTGCCATAGTTTAACATATCATGCGTAGTTAGGAAAATAGGCAGCCAGTCGCATAGAGATCTTTTCTTAACTGATTAGGTCTTGTTCACTGATTAACTTTCCAATGTGTGTATCACCCTAATTAGAGCAAATTGACCCGAGTAATCTGCTGTATTGCTCCTTTTGGAAATCTGTAATTTTTTTTCTTTATTACTCTAATCCAGTTAGTGGTAACTTTTTGTGCTAGCTCTGAAGTGCTAATAGGCTCGTACCATCCATTTTCTAGCCTGATTTTACCTTGCGGTTACTCTAGATTCTTGCTATTGATTTTGTTTTATGTTGTCTTACTTCTTACTTAACATAGCTCTATCTCACTCCCTCGTTTCTTACAGAACAACCTCCCCATCTACCTAAAAATACAGGTAATGCCTGCCACCTTCTTTTTAACCTGTTGTTACCTTTAAATGTGCTAGCTGCATAAGATTCTACATTCAGTGACGCTTAACTGTACATAAATGAGCCTAGCCTTACAGTTTAATGGTCCATCAGCGACTTTTTTCCAGTTGTATCCTGCGCATGCTGAAAGGCAATAGCAGGCCATCTATTACCTAATACTAGCCCCAGCCACAATATCCTGCACCATCTGGTGGTCCACCTTTACTTTGGATCAGGTAACCCCATAAATGCACAGCTAAAGAACGGATCATGTGTTCCTCCATTGAGGTACAACAAGTGAATTTTATGATTTCTACACTAATACTTACGTCACATCTTAATTGTCATGATAGATTCCACTGTTCTTAGAAATCAGCTACTACTCCAGGCCATTGTTATTTTGTGACTTATCCTGTTTATTCTTTTCATTCCACAGCAGATCCACTGTGTTGGGAATCTAATCACCCACCCCAGTATTATTACCAGCTAAACACCAAACAAGATCAGTCTGAAAAAGGTACTATTTGTGCATACATGTCAAGTTTTTTACACTTTAAAATCTGTAAGGAGACCTGGTAATCAGACTAGGTGTATCTGCAGTTAAGCCCCCACTCCCGGTAGTGATCCCCTATGTTTCTACATCATCTAAGCAGGTAGCATAATCCTGTATTCTCCTGCACCACCACTGAATACTGTTGCAGCCACTGTCCAGCTCCCCTTTCTTCTGAAAGCCTAGAGATCTTGCTCTACAGTATAATTCTTTCCAAGTTGCTTCTTTATCATAACAGCTTAAACAAATAAAAAGATTTAAGTTCGTTTTCCCCACTCGAGACTAACTGATTGTTGTTTTTCAGCAACCAGCCTTATCTGTTGTTCTCGGTACATGTCATCAATGGGGCTACCTTGCCTTTATGCCCTCCCTCTGCCCGAGGTTTTAAATTCCCTACTATTTTGTCACCAACTGCAGATTTGTTTTACCAAGATGCTGGATCTTGCCTTATTGTGTAAGTACCTGCTTTCTAATGCTATTTCTCTATCTAGGTTTTGTTAAATGTTAAACTTGGAAATTTTTTTAGCTATCACCCGGCTGATCATGTACTGAATTGAAACAAGTCTTGTATTTAAAGTGTACTTGGAGTGAATGATCGATTAATATCTGTAGCACTATTTGTGGTTGGCTGCTAAGGTTCAAGCAGCTATTAGTACAAGTAATTTATAGTCTACTTGTGTTTCGTTGACTTTTACTACCTAAGAGCTGTTTTTTTTCTGTTTATTGGTTGTGCTATAGTACAATATATCATGCATAGTTAGTACAATAGAGAGACACTCGCATAGAGACCTGTTCTTAAATGACTAAGCCTTGTACAGTGATTAACTTTTCAACGTGTGTATCACCCTGTTTAGAACAAATCGGCCTGAGTAATCTGCTGTATTCCTCCCTTAGGAAATGTGCAATTTTTTTTTCTTTAATCCACTAACTGGTAACCTCCTTGTGTTAGCTCTTGAGTACTAATCATCTCCTACCATACATTTTTTAGCCTGATTTTACCTTGCAGTTTCTCTAGATTCTTGCTATTGGTTTTGTTTTATGTCGTTGTACTTTTTACTGACTTTAGCTGTCTCTCCCTGCTCATTTATTACAGAACGACCTTCCCGTTTACCTAAAAATATAGGTAATGCCTGAGCCCTTCTTTGTAACCTGCTGTTACACTTAAATATGCGAGCGGCATAAGATTCTACCTTCAATGACGCTTAACTGTGCATAAATGAGCTTAGCCTTACAGTTTAACAGCCGTAAGCAACTTTTTTTACAGGTGTATCCTGAGCATGTTCATAGGTTCATAGGTTCATAGGTTCATAGGTTCATAGGTTCATACTAGGCTATCTGCCCTAGGGCATTTATAAGCCTAGCCAGAGTGTGTGTGGCTTTCACCATCCCTTAGGATGAGAATACTATACCCATTAGTTTGCTGTGCCTCTGTCCAGCAGTGATACAGAGATGATTCCCGGGGTAAACCTATGATCTCCCATCCACTCGTCAAGATTTCTCTTGAACAGAGTCAGTGAGGGGCTCTGCCTCACATGGACTGGGATTCTGTTCCATAGTGTAGGGAGTCTCTGGGTGATGAATCTGTCCCTCCAGCACGTCCTATTTATATCCGTGTTGAGGTTTAAGTCTCTTGCTCTTGTGGCTCTGGTGGATTCGGATTTTTTGAGGTGGAGCATGTCCATTAATTCCGGGTTGGACATGGCCTTGTATGTCAGGCACAGATCACCTCTGAGCAGACAGTATGCGACTGAATAGAGCTGGAGTTTCTTCAGTCGGGCATCATTATGACATATGTTTGAGCCCCTTTATCCTTTTGGTGAGGAACTTTTGGGGTCTTTCCAACTGCTGCAGGTGTCGGGTAAGGTACATTCCGAATGGGGCGTTGTACTCAATCATTGGTCTGATAAGTGAAGAGTACAGGGGTACAATGACCTCTCCTGATCTGGATGTGAATCCCTTCATGATCAGGTGGGCAATGTAGAAGGTCTTCCTAACCACTTTGGCAATGTGAGTGTCAAAAGAGAGGTTACTGTCAACTTGGGTCCCCAGGTCCCTGATAACTTCTTCCGTGTTTAATGGATTACCACCTATGTGGTAATTAGGGGTTACCTTGTTTTTCCCAAAGTGTATTACTATACATTTTTTGGCATTTAGCTTAAGGCCATGGCTCTGGCACCAGTTATCCATTTCTATGAGACCTTTCTGGAGGATGTCTGTGTCTGATGGAGTGTCAATTATGGTGCCCAGTTTGCAGTCATCTGCAAATTTTGTCAGCCACAATCCCCCTATGTTTGCCTGCACTTCAGAAAAATAAATGCCGAACAAGAGGGGGCCCAGGACTGAGCCCTGTGGGACACCGCTCGTGACCAGCTTAGAGTCTGACATGGCACCAGCAACTCTAACCCTGTGTGTTCTGTCCTTGAGCCAGTTTGCAACCCATCTTGTGACATATGGGTTTACATCTAAGCTGGTGAGCTTTTCTATGATGCCCGAGTGGGGTATTGTGTCGAATGCTTTTGCTAGGTCAAGGTAGGCTGTGTGAACTGCCTTACCCTCATCAATGGCCTTAGTGACTGTTTCGAAAAAGTCGACCAAGTTCAAGAGGCAGGATCTGCCCTTGACAAAGCCAAATTGGGTAGGATCCAGTGTCTGTAGGTCCCCAATGTCTTTATTTATGAGTTCCATTATGATCCTCTCCATAGCTTTGCAGACAAGGCTCGTCAAGCTTATGGGGTGGTAATTTCCAGGGTCCGTAGAAGCACCGCCTTTGTGGAGTGGGACCACAGTTGCCGTACGCCATTCTTTGGGTATGTATCCTGTAGTAAGGCTAAGATTAAACAGCAGCCTTATGTGTGGGTTTAGTTCCTCATTGAGTTCGTGTAGCACACAGCTGGGGACACCGTCCGGTCCCACTGATGCTGTGTTTTTTGCTTTAGAGAGAGCAGCTCTCACCTGGGCATCTGAGATGTTTGGGAGGCTAGACTCTGGTGGGATAGATATTTCTCCTTTTGGTGGGAGAAATTTGCACTGAACCTGTCTGCCAGTATGTTGGCAATGTCTGTGGGTTCAGTGAGTTTTTTTATCATTTTGGACTAATTCTGAGCATATCTGGGAGTTTCCACCCAGGTTTCTAACATAGCTAAAGAAGGCTTTATGATTGTCTTTTGTGTCATTAGCGATTTTTCTCTCAAAGTTGGCCTTGGATGATTTTATGAGTGATCGTAGTTTTTGCTAGTATTGATCAGAGATGCCTTCCCATTTAGGGATTTTGCTCTGTCATGTAGTAGCTTTCTCCTCTTGTTGTAGAGTTTGTTTATGGCTGGAGTCCACCAGACCGGGCGCCTGCCTTTGGTGGAAAAGGTCTTGATTTTATTAGGGATTGCTTGATCCATACATTCCTGGAGGTGCTCGTAGAAGGCATTTGTAAGGGTTTCAGCAGCGTGGGTTGTGGTTTCCACTGGCTCGGGGCCTTGAAGGATACCACTCCAGTCTTAAGAAGTGTGAAGTTTGCTTTTGAGAAGTTCTTCACTGTGGTCTTTTTGCTGGGGTGGGGGCGGGATGTGGATCTCCAGTGAGATTAATTTATGGTCTGATCTCACCAATGAGGGATATACTTCGGTGTGGAGCATTTTGTCCCCATGTTTGTGATGATCAGGTCTAGTATATTTTCTCCTCTTGTGGGAATGGTGACTAGTTGTTCCATAGCATTTGAGTTTATGAACTCAAGGAACCTTTGGGCTAGGGTGTTGGGGCTTGAGTAATGTTCCCAGTCTATGTTTGGGTAGTTGAAGTCACCCAATATGATGGTGTTTGGAGAGACATTTATACTCTCCAGTGTCTTCAGGAAGGCTGTGTGGGTTTCCTGAGTTTGAGAAGGTGGTCTGTAGCATGTTACAAACTGTAGGGCAGTTTTACCTATGGTTAATTGCACCTGGATGGTCTCCGATGCTTCGTGCATTGCCACTAACCTAGAGGTGTGGGTATCCTTTATGAATATGGATACTCCCTCCTTTTGTAGTTCGGTCCGGAATTTGGGCCGGAACGCATGATATGAGGTATAACCTGATAGTGCTGGGGTGCTCTCAGGAGCCTTGAACCAGGTTTCAGTCACAGCACAAACATTGATGTTCTCCATACTGAGGAGGGCTTCGAGGGCGTGCATCTTGAGGTTTAGACTTCTGGCATTGAGCAGTATTACCCTTAGTTTTTCTCCATTTTTGTTTTCTAGGATGGTAGGTTTATCATTTGAGCCTTGCCTAAAAAAGGCACTATGGGGGTGGCAAGAGCCTTTGCCAATATCCGGAAGCCCAGGGGTGACAGGTGCAAGCCGTCCCTTGCGAAGCAGCGTGGCTTGTCAAGCATGTCATCCCAGGCAGACAGACATATGTTGAAAGACAATAGTAGGCCATCTGTTACCTAATATTAGGCCCAGCCACAATATAATGTGCCATCTGGTAGTCACACCTTTACTTTGGATCAGGTAACCCCATAAATGCACAGATAAAGAATGGATTATGTGTTCCTCCATTGAGTTACTACAGTGAATTTTATGGTTTCTACGCTAATACTTAGATCTTTTAATTGTTCTGGTGCATTCCACTATTCTTAGCAATCAGCTTCTCCTCCAGGCCATTGTTATTTTGTGACTTACTCTGTTTATTCTTTTCATTCCACAGCATTTCCCCTGCATTGGGAATCTAATCACCCACCCCCGTATACTGCCAGCTGAACACTAAAGAAGATCAGCCTGAAACAGTTACCATTTGTGCATACATGTCAATGTTTTTTACACTGTAAAATCTATAAGGAGACCAGGTAATAAGACTAGGTGCATCTGCAGTTGAGACCCCACTCCCGGTAGCAATCCCCTATGTTCCTACATCTTCTAAGCAGGTAACATAATCCTGTATTCTCCTGTACCACCATTAAATACTGTTGCAGCCACCATCCAGCTCCCCTTTCTTCTGAAAGCCTAGAGGTCTTCCTCTATAGCATAATTCTTTCCAATTGGCTTCTTTATCATAACAGCTTAACCAAATAGCAAGATTTAAGTTAGTTTTCCCCACTAAAGGCTAACTGTTTTTTTTTTCAGTAACCAGCCTTACCGTAGTTCTCGGTGCAGCCCCACTCCATTTGCCCTTGCTACTGCTCAGGCTCACTCCGCTCCTCTACTTAGCTCCCATTTCCCACCCATCCCTACTACATCTGGATTTATACCTAACCACTCTGCCCACTTAGCCTCGACCTATCGCTCACTAGTTAAACCCCCTAATCTATCAATCCCCTTGTGTCCTCAACCTAGATACTCCTCTGTCTATTTGTACACATCCACACTATCCCAAAACCAATTACTATGTACATAGTCAATTTCACCATTCTCTCTCTCCTATTACTAACCCACCACCTGACTTCCTACCAAACCATACTATTTCCTACCATTATAACCCATCAAAACATACCTCCTCACATTTATCCCCCCTCCCTCATCACTATAGCACACACATATCCCCAAACAGTTTTTACCACACTACTCTAACTCCTCCCTTTGATATACTTCTCCAAACCTCTACTAAATCTCCTACTGCAAATAAATACATTACCATTTTAACCAAGCTGTCCAAACTCTTACACCATATTACCCACCAACTGATTCTAGCCAGAGATATACACCCCAATCCAGGTGCAAACCCTTGCAAATCTACCCCTTTTTTCCCACCCTTCACACCTAACCTATCTTCCTTCTCTAGACCAAAGAATAACCTTCTACTACTAAGTTTAAACATCCGAAGCATAAACAATAAAGTTCACTTACTACATGCCCTTTTATCTTACTAGCCTCCTGATCTGCTTTCCCTAACTGAAACATGGTTGAAACCTACTACACCCAACACTGAATTCCTCCCACCTGGGTACAATGTATTATGCAATGATAGATTATCCAAAAAAGGGGGTGGGGTAGCATTATTTCACAAAAACAGCCTAAAAAATTATACTATTGATCCTCCTATCCCTCCCTTCAATACATCTGAACTGCTTCCAGCCAAACTCAAACTTAGTGACAAAGAATCAATCAATATTTTCACCTGCTATGTACCTCCTGGCAACAATATCTCCTCCCTAGCATCCATTCTACACTGGGTTAATCGTAAATTACCCCAAGAAACAATCATCCTAGGTGACTTTAACGGTGGTGGTGCTGCGGTAGCATTGTTGCCTCACAGTAAGATGCTGTCTGTCCGGTTCGATTCTCAGCTAGAGCGTCTTCTGCATGGAGACATGCGTGAATGGGCGTACCTTCGTTGAAGGTTGCACGTCAGGGCTGGTAACTCGGCACGTAAAAATCAACTACCAATTATTAGCTGTGGTGACCCCTAACCAGGAAAAGCCAAAAGACACAACAACAACAACAACAACAACTCATGCTAAACTACTACCCCACCAACCATATTAATCTATATAGCTTCTCCCAGGTCATTCAATCTAGCACTAGGCTAGGAAACAGTAAAACTAAAGAAAGTCTCCTAGACTGGATCTTAATAAACAGGACTAGTTCTCCTTACCAAGCAGGTGTCCTACCAGACTCCCTCAGTGATCACCAACACACCTTCTTACTAAAATACAAAACCCATTCCAACTCTACCCCACTAATTCAAACTACCCGCAATAAACAAAACTTTGACTCTAACAAATTCAAACTAGAACTAAAATACCAAAATTGGAACTTACTAAAAGAAGTTTCCCTAGACGAAGTTGTTAACCAATTCAACAACACTTTCCTATGCATCCTAAATGCTCATGCCCCACCTCATACCAAAAACTCAAAATTATTATAGCTCTCTGGATCATTAAAGAGACTAAAAACATGATAGCACAATGAAATAGAGCCTGGAACCACTGGACGGCCACAAAATCACAGTTACTTGAGAACAATTCCAAAAACTTAGAAATGAAACTAAAAAAAAAACTATTCTCCTGTACAAAAAGAACTGCTTCCTACATTTGCAAAATAAGCACCAACATAATCCCAAAAAATTCTGGGCTGGAATAAATAGACTACTTCACCTTGGTAAACCCTCCACCTCACCACCAACCTCTACACATGAAATCATAGATATAATGGACTCATTCAATAAATACTTCATAGACACCATCTCCAAACTAGTTCAACAATAACCCACTGCTACTACTACCATTAATCCCATATCGGTATTCAGTCCCAACACTACCTTCCAATTTCAACCCATCCCTACTAATTATGCCAAAAATTGCTAACTAAACTTAAAGCCACAGCTGATGGCATCCCCTCTGAATACCTCCACCTGGCCACTAAAGAACTTGCTTACCCAATTTCTATTCTGCTTAACAGATCCATATCAGAAACTCCATCACATCAATCTGGAAAATCTCCTACATCATCCATTTACATAAATGTGGTACATCCACTGACCTTACCAACTATCACCCTATCACCATCCTGTCCCCTCTAGCAAAAATCCTTGAAAAATGTATACACGACCAACTTATGCCATACCTTCTCAATAATCAACTACTGTCTCCCACCAAGCATGGATTCTGACTGGACCACAGTACAACCACAGCCCTTCTCTCCTTTACAAACCTCAGCAGCCAAAATAGACACCTGGGTAAACTTACATCTGCCGTATTCCACTCCCTCAGCAGCCTCAGCCTTAGCAATCACTCACTAGCCTGGTTCCAAAATTACCTGCAAAATAGACAACATGCAGTTAGATGGGACAATAACCTGTCCTCATTGCTACCTATTACCACTGGAGTCCCACAAGGTCCATTTTAGGTACCTTACTATTCTCCATCTTCATTAATGATCTTCACAGCACCTGCCAGACCACAACCATCATACAATATGCTAGAAACTCAACATTAGTCTGCTCAGCCAATAACCCACAAGAACTGCTCACTACCACCACAAAAGCCTTTCAAACTACTAAATCCTGGTTTCTCAACAAAAAACTCCTACTTAACCCAAAAAAGACCAAATTAATGTTATTTAAACCAAACAAATCTACTCGAATTCCCAAATCATTCAATATTGTGTCCAGAGAAGGGACTATCATCTCTCCAGACACACATATTAAACTACTAGGAGTGACCATTGACAACAACCTCAAGTTTGATTTACATATAAACCAAACTATTAAAACCAGCCACAAAAAACTGAGTAGTCTTTATAAAAACAAAACATTTCTAACTCAATCTGTTAGAATAACCATAGCTCAAACCCATCTCTTCTCCCCACTATTATACACTGCTCCTATCTTCACCAACCTACCCAGAGCTGAAATGGCCAAGCTCAATATATGCTACAATAAAATTGCCAGATTTGCTGCCAGTGCCCCCTACAATGCCCACCACTGTCAGTCATTACAGCAACTCAATTGACATCATAAACAAGATTGTGTTTAGTGTATGTTATAGTGTGTTCCGGTTGGCGTTATGTGGATTAAACAAGCTTTTTAAAGTTGGAGAGTTGTCTTTTGGAATTGTTCCGCTTATTGGCAGACACCGGATATTTTCAAAGGTTTGCAACTCAATTGACTTGAATTCCCGAATCTCCTCTCATAACACCAGCTCTCTTTCACTCATAAACTGTTACTACTTCCTAAAAAAACATCAGCACTATTTGATCTACTTTCTAACTTCATAGGTAAAATCTGTAACTCATTACACTCAGCCGTTACCACTGCCAATTATAGCACTACATTCAAAAAAATTACTAAAAGAATACTCTCCTGGAAATGCCCCTGCCACCCACCCCCCCCAAGTTGACCCACTATTCTCCCCCTTCCCACCCACTATTTTTCTTCCCCTTTCTTCTACACCTTGCAGTTGGACCATACTCTCCTCTAAGGTACTTTAAAATCTAGGACTCTGTACATTCCATGTACTATCATAACTCAAACACTAAACTACTGTAGGCTTCATATGTCTGCCAATTGTACAGAATGTGTTTTTTTCCTATGAAACTTGCATGTATTAATACAATTTTTCCTCTTAAAACTATAAATATATGCAATATTGTAAAATAATGTGTATTTTTCATTTTTTTTCAATGAAAGTTCTTGTTATGCATAATTTTTTCCTAAGAAAATTTTCTTGTTATGTAAAAGATTTTTCAACTTGTTTTACCTGTGGAGCTTTTCTCCCCAGGCCTCTGCTGAAAATGGACATGTATCCAGTCGGAATTTCCTGGTTAACAAATGTAAAATAAAATAAATATTTCAGATATATACCTTCTTGAACCAGAACTCTCAACATAGTTTGACATATCATAATTTTCTCACAGAGGCTAATGAACACATACTAAAACATTAGGAATCCAAAGTTATTCCATCTTGTACAATGGCTTACTGCTTTCCAGAAGTTTTTGGGTGATTTTATTACTGAGGTTTGGTATGATTTTATCAGGTGACTTTTATGGGGTCTATATTGCAACATTGAACGCTTAAAACAGTGAATGATGTTACATCGACACATTTTCAGCGAAAGCTAAAAATGTCGAATCCAAAGAACAGCGATTTCTTTCCTAGGGAAAGAAATCGATGTTCCAACCCCCGCAGAAAAAAAACACATTACACACTTCCAAACACATGCACACATACCCAGTCCTAATTATACCCCCCAAAAAACCAGTAAACAACTAAATACACATATGCACATAACCCAAACATACATTTAATGAAAAAAAAACAGTAAACATTTTAAACCATATGCACTTACCTTAACCCGCACCCTAACCCTAAGGTCAGTAACTCTCACACATTTCTCTCATGCATAACTCTCATGCAATCCCAAATAAAACCAAGACCCAATCCTCCAAAGGAAGACGTCCTGTCTGGTGGACCCCAGCCATAAACAAACTATACAATAGAAGAAGGAAGCTACTACATGATAAAGCAAAATCCCAAAAAGGGAAGGCATCTCTGATCAGTATTAGCAAAAAACTATGGGCACTCATAAAATCATCTAAGGCCAGCTTCGAGAGAAAAATTGCACAGGACACTAAGGATAATCACAAGGCTTTCTTTAGCTATGTTAGAAACCTGGGTGGGAATTCCCAGACATGCTCAGATTTAGTCCAAAATGACAAAAAATACACCGAACCCACCGACATTGCCAACATCCTAGCTGACAGGTTCAGTGCAAACTCCCCCCCCCCACCAAAAGGGCAAATATATATCCCAGCAGAGTGCTGCCCCCCTGACATCTCAGATGCTCAGGTAAGAGCCGCCCTCTCCAAAGCAAAAAACACAGCATCAATGGGACCAGACGGTGTCCCGGGCTGCGTCCTACATGAACTCCAAGAAGAGCTAAACCCAAACATAAAACTACTGTTCAATCTCAGCCTTACAGGATATGTACCCAAAGAGTGGTGTACAGCAACAGTGGTCCCTCTCCACAAAGGTGGTGCCTCAACGGATCCTGGAAACTATCGCCCCATAAGCCTGACTAGCTTGGTCTGCAAAGCTATGGAAAGAATCATCATGGACCTCATAAATAAAGATATTGGGGACCTACAGACACTGGATCCTACACAGTTCAGCTTTGTTAAGGGCAGATCCTGCCTCTTAAGCCTGGTCGATTTCTTTGAAACAGTCACCAAGGCCATTGACGAGGGGAAGGTGGTCCACACAGCCTATCTGGACCTCGCAAAAGCCTTCGATACAATACCCCACTCGGGCATTATAGATAAGCTCACCAGCTTAAATATAAACCCCTATGTCACTAGATGGGTTGCAAACTGGCTCAAGGACAGAACCCACATGGTTAGAATTGCTGGAGCCATGTCAGACTCCAAACCAGTTACAAGTGGCATCCCACAAGGCTCAGTCCTGGGACCTCTCTTGTTCGGTATATATTTCTTGGGGTACAGGCCAACACGGAAGGACTGTGGCTGACCACGTTCGCAGATGACTGCAAACTGGGTGCCATAATCGACTCTCCAGCAGACACAAGCATCCTCCAAAAGGGCCTCATAAGTATAGTCATCCCCTTTGGCAAAAACAAAGTGCCCACAAATTACCACATAGGTGATAATCCATTAAGTGCAGAAGAAGTAATTAGGGACCTGGGGACCCAAGTGGATAGCAATCTCTCATTTGACAACCACATGGCCAAACTGGTTAGAAAAACATTTTATATAGCCCACCTAATCATGAAGGGATTCACATCTAGATCAGGGGAGGTCATCGTGCCTCTTTACTCATCCCTCATCAGGCCCATAATTGAGTACAATGCCCCTTTTGGAATGTACCTTACCAGACACCTGCAGCAACTGGAAAGACCCCAAAAGTACCTCACCAAGAGGATCAAAGGGCTCAAACAGATGCCATATGCTGCCCGGTTAAAGAAACTCTAGCTCTACTCAGTGGCATACCGCCTGTTCAGAGGTGATCTGTGCCTGACGTATACAGCCATGTCCAACCCAGAATTAATGGACATGCTGCACCTCAGAAAATCCAAATCCCATCGAGCTACGTGCTCAAGAGACTTGAACCTCAGCACTGAAATAAATAGGACATGCTGGAGGGACAGATTCATAACTCAGAGGCTCCCTTCACTCTGGAATAAAATCCCAGTCCAGGTTAGGCAGAGTCCCTCATTGACTCTCTTCAAGAGGAATCTTGATGAGTGGATGGGAGATCGTAGGTTTACCCCGGGTATCACTTCTGTGTCACTGTTAGACAGAGGCACAGTATACTAACCTCGAAAAAGGGCATAGCAAAATTAATTTAAAATGGGTGGTGAAAGCCAAACACACTCTGGCTAGGCTTATAAATGCCCTAGGGCAGATAGCCTAGTATGAACCTATGAACCTATGAACCTATTTACATAAATAGCTCCGAACACATACACACTTACCTTAACCCTAATTCTACCCCCCCCAAAACAAAAGTAAACAACTGAAAACACATACACACGTAACTCAACCGTACATTTAACACAAAATATAAAACAGTAAACACTTTCATACATATGCACTTACCTTAACCCGCACCCTAACCCTAAGGTCAGTAACTGTTGCACAATCACGCTCAGGAGCTATACCAGACAAGGGACCACACTACACTTCAAAACAGGCAAAACAACTAAGCGGTCAAACGACTTTTTTCCCAGGGAAAGAATTCGCTGAACAGCCGCTTCGCTGTTCTGCCTGTTCGCTCTACATGTGTTGACAAAAACGCATTTGACATAATGCGTTTTCGTTGTACTCATAGAAACCCCTTTTATGACAGTGTATAGATTGCTTGCAAGGCTACATAGCAGGAAGTAGTATTGTTTATGGTTGTTGCAGTACTTTCCAAGAATGCCATGCATTGCATCTGAATTGCTGAAGACCTTTAAGGTAATACTTTAATCAATTATTAGATTTTTGGTTTGAATAGTCTTTGGGGTACTGGGAAACATGAGTTTTGCTAGTCAGTACAGAGGTAAGTAGTTCTGCAGGGTCTATTTAAATCAGCAAATGCTTAAAAAAGTGAACGCTGATTTATCAACCCTCTTTAAGCGAAAGCTTAAAATCCTGAGAACTCGGAACAGCAATTTTTTTCCACAGGGGAAAAAAACCCACTGTTCCGCAAAAAAAAAAAAAAAAAAAAAAAACTTCAAAACAGTAAATAAAGAAATAAAGTGGGGAACTTCACCCCCCCCCCCCACTTAAATATACCAGCTCCAAGATAGCACCACAGTGGAGGAAATGGCAAAGTCCCGAAAACGGCCCAGTGATTTTTTTTTCCCTGGGAAAAAATTCGCTGTTCCTACTGTTTGGGATTTTCAGCTTTCACTTAAAGTGGGTCAATAAATCAGCATTCACTTTTTTAAGTGTTTGCTGATTTAATATAGATCCATTCTGCAGCAGTGTTGGGGTCAGACAAATTCAGAATTTGTGAGCAATCCATTTAGGAGAAGGTGAATTTAAGTCTGCTCAGATCTAAAATAGAAAGCTATGGGGGCATATTTATTTATATGAATGATGGATATGAAAACTGATGGGGCAGTGATCACTGAAAGATGATGGGTGCATGGCGATGTAAGAGATAAGAGTATGTTTGTTAGTTAATATGAGATCTAGGAGGAAGTGGCAAGACATGTTGAAGTTGGGTCTAGTAGCCTGAGCTGTGAGTTGGATGAGGCTGAATTGTGTCAGAATAGTATTGAGGTCATTGGAAATAGGACTGAGCAGGTTGAGATTGATATTTTCAAGTATTATGATATGCTTGATGGTATTTCTGGAGGAAATTATTTCTTTTAGTAGATTATTTAGTTTGAGGAGTGAGGAGGGAGGTGGTATAGTCTGAGTGGTAAGTCTGGTAGGATACATTAATGCAGGGAAGATGTAGGATATGGACCGTTTGTTAACTTTGGATGAAGAGAATATAGTATAGTAACATTAAGCAGAGCAGGGTGAAGTATGAGTGGTGAGCACTTGTCAGAGTGAGTCATACAGTAGACATTTTTGGGCGATAGTAATGGGAGTTAGTAAGAGGAGCAGAAATAGATAGAAGTACATTTTGTAGTAAGGAAGAGAAAGATATAAGTATGCAGAAAGTGTATTAGTGTTGAGTGTTATTGTTGGAAAGTAGAGAAAGCTAGGTAGCAGGAATTTTGACAGATGTCTAAGTGTGAAGAATGATATTAGAATGTGTATCTTTAAAAGGGTGATGTTATGTAGTTAGAAGTGTGGACAGGACAGAGTAAATGTAGAGAACCATTGGGTTGGTGAGGAATTGGGGATGGAAAAAGTAGCATAGTGAGCCAGAAATCACAATCTGTGTGAGTCAGTCAACCTGAACACCCTCAGTAAGAACATTCACTGGTAAGCTAATATATAGGTGCATAGATTCATAGGTGTGTACTAGGCTAATGGCCTTGGTGCCTTTACAAGTCTACCCTATAGAAGTGCCCTGGCATCGTGCAGCCAGATGTTATTTCCCAGTGCCTCTATCAAGTAGAGCCACTGGAGTGATCCCCGGGGTGAACTTTCTATTTCCCATCCACTCATCAAGATTTCTGTTGAAGAGGGCCAGTGAGGTGCTCTGATTGACATGTATGGGAAGCCTATTCCAGAGCATAGGCAGTCTCTGGGTTATGAACCTGCCCTTCCAGCATGTTCTGTCGATTGTGGTAATGAGGTTGAGGTCTCTGGAGCACGTGATGCAGAGGGATTGGGATTTCTTTAGCTGTAACATTTCTAACAGAGCTGGGTCAGAAATAGCTTTGCAAGTCAAGCAGAGATCACCTCTTAGTAGATGATATGAGACAGAGAATAGCTGAAGTTTTTTGAGTCTAGCCATGTATGATGTGTTTATGGCCTAGGATTCTCTTCGTGAGGTACTTTTGTGGCTTTTTCAGCTGTTGCATGTGTCTAGTAAGGTACATGCCAAATGGGGCATTATACTCAATGACTGGCCTAATGAGGGAAGAGTAGAGAGATATGATGACCTCTTTCTTCCCGGATGCAAAACCCTTGGTAATAAGATGTGCCACATAGAAGCCTTTCTGACTACAGTTGCAATGTGGTGGTCGAAGGAGAGGTTGCTGTCAACCTGTTTCCCCAGATCTCTTATAATGCCTTCAGTGTTCAGTGGGCTCCCATCGATGTGGTAATTAGTGGGAACTGAGTTTTTCCCAAAGGGGATGATGATGCATTTTTTGGCATTAAGCTTAAGGCCATTTGTTTCGACAACAGTCATTGGTCTCAGTGAGGCCTTTCTGTAGGATGTCTACATCACTTGGGGAGTTAATAATGGCTCCCAGCTTGCAGTCATCTGCGAACTTGGTCAGCCAGAATCCCTCCGTGTTGGAGACAAGACAAGCTTTATGCTCCACAGAAAATAACAGAGAGACATTTTTTAATTACCAGAAAATAATAATAATAATAATAATAGTAATCATAATAATAATAATAATAATAATAATAATAATAATAATAATAATAATAACCAGAGTTATTAGATTAAATCTGAAGGGGTGATGAGGCAGCTGAGCTTATTTATTGGTTATAAATATTTTGATTCACACACACAATTTCTCCAAGCACTTGTCAAGTGGGAGGGAAAATAGACAAAGAGTATAAAATCTCACTTGCAGTTTTATAAGCCTTAGCAAGGTCAACCAGTTAATAAAAAGCTTAGAACTTCAAATTATATTTGAATCTATGCAACATAACAGCTGTAGCAGCAAGTACCTTGTGCAGTTATTTAATTATTTGTTAGACCCTGAGAAATGCAGTTGTTGTTCAATTCAAGTGTATAAGTGAAAGAAAAAACGTTCCATTGTGGTAAAGGATCAGCTAGGTTTCCAGAACAGTAAGGGAAGACTCATATCCAAACAGGGATTGGCTAATCTGTAATACAGATCAAATCAATAATTACAACTAGGGGATCATAACAATTAAAAACAAAACAAACAAAAAAGAAAACCCTCACAACTACTACATAAAAGAGCAGATATAAACTAGTTATATGACTTTTACCAGTAGGGAGAACAAAAGGGATGGACAATACAAAACATATAAAGCAGCTCAAAATGACTAAATGCATCCAGCATTTTGAGGTAGGGTGCTATTAGCTGAAAATGACTATAATTATGTAAAAATAGTACAAGCAATTCAAACACAGCTCAAAATCAATTCCAACTGATTCAAAAATGGTTCCCATCCCTGGCCAAGTGTATTTTCTCAAGACAGTGATTTAAATGGAACAAAACAGTATTAGAAAAAAGCTCAAAATGTCTGAAGTATAACTTGCAATATGAGGCAAGGCATTATTAGCTGAAAGTGACTAAATTATATAAAATTGTAGATGCAATGCAAAAACAGCTCGAACAACTAACACAGTATAAAATAGTAAGACGCATTGCAGAGACAGCTCAAACCAGCTAGAATAGCTAGGTGACTTAAGTGCAGACAAAGAAAAAGTAGAAGTATTGTCTCTATTTTTTTCTCTGTTTTTCAACATTAGCTAGTTAAACAGTGAAGGGTATGTGGGTCATGTGGCTCATCTCTTTCTCTCTGCAGTATCTTTAGGAAGACAAAGACTAAGCTGGGCCCACATAGTAAATATAACAGAAAAAAAGGACCAATGAAAACTAAGTGAAATCTGAAGCTCCAATACTCAAGACCACCCAGGACTTGTAGCAATTGTTCTAAATCTCACTTAGATCAATTAAAATGGCTGTTATGGTTCCGCCCCTGGTCATGCACATTTAGTCAAAACAGGAATATAAATGGAACAAGACAGAACAGCTTAAAATGGCTGATGGGCTGAAAGCCAGTGTTATCTGAAAATGAATAAAATGATATAAAAATAATAGAAACAATCCACTCACAATCCACAGAGGGCTAAAGCCCTGACTACAGCACAGGGGACCTGAGTTCAATTAGTAGCTTGGAAGACTGACATTCCAGCATGGAGGGAAGGCATTCATTGATCCTGCTTCCTAAGGGGAGGTGTGGTGATATTGATACCAACACAAATTGTAAATGCAGGAAAACTGCCACCTCAAGGGTATTTTTGAAATTTATTGATACAACTGTTATTAGAGACATTAATGACTTTGCAGGACCAAATTTACTATTTTTACACACTGTTCACATTGAGATGGGACTTATTCTATAATAGATGGAGTATATCTATCAAATGACATAATAACAAAGCTAGATAAAATGAAAGTTATCACACGCCCATTGTCTGATCACAATGCAATTATATTTGATTTATAAACTATTCTAAAACACATTCTGCCTGTTACCAGAATAGCTTCATATATAATTAACTTGAAAGATTTTAAGGAATTTTATGAAAGTGAGATAAAGTCCTTTCTAGATATAAATATTACTGATGTTATAGCTGAAATATTTATATGGGACTCTTTAAAATCTTACATCTATGGCAGGATTCTATATTGGTTTGTTAAAAATAGAACCAAAATGCTCTCATCCAAAAAAAGGAAGCCAATCTGGTGGTCCCCTGCCATAAACAAACTTTACAACAAAAGGAAGAAACTTTTGCAGAAAAGAGGAAAATCCCAGGATGCAAAAAACTCCCTTGCTAGCCTCAGTAAGAAACTGAGATGCCTCATAAAATCCTCCAAAGCTAGTTACGAAAATAAAATTGCCAAAGATTCCAAAGACAACCACAAAGCATTCTATAACTATGTCAAGAATCTAAATGGCAATGCACAGATCTGCTCTGAGCTAAAACAGAATGGCATTAAATATACTGATCCAAAGGATATTGCCAATATCCTGGCAGATCGATTCAGTGCCAACTTCACCCCCCTCACCCCTAAATGGCCCATCTCAATACCAGAAGATTGCCAAATTCCAGTAATAACGGCCACACAGGTACAACGCACTCTCTAAAGCCAAGAATACAGCATCCATGGGACCAGATGACATCCCGGGCTGTGTACTACATGAACTACAATATGAACTGGCACCTCACCTAAGTGTCATGTTTAATCATAGCCTCACCTCAGGTTTCGTGCCCACTGAGTGGCGCAGAGCTACAGTTATCCCAATCCACAAAAGGGGATCCACCTTGGATCCCGAAAACTACCATCCCATCAGTCTGACAAGCCTTATCTGCAAGGCTATGGAGCGTATTATCATGGAACTTATAAACAAAGACATTGGCAACCTTCAAACACTGGACCCCACCCAGTTTGGGTTTGTGAAGGGCCGATCTTGTCTCCTGAACCTGATTGACTTCTTTGAATCAGTCTCTAGAGCCATGGACAAGGGTAAGGTGGTCCACACAGCCTATCTAGACCTTGCCAAGGCCTTTGACACCATCCCCCACTCTGGAATCATAGATAAACTTACTAAGTTGGGAATTAATCCCTATGTCACCCAATGGGTTGCTAAATGGCTTACTGATAGAACCCACACTGTAAAAGTAGCCTACTCCAAATCCAGCTCCAGACAAGTAACAAGTGGAGTACCTCAGAGTTCAGTCCTGGGGCCGCTCTTGTTTGGCATCTACTTCTCTGAAGTACAGGTCAACATTAAGGGACTCTGGCTAGCAAAGTTTGCAGATGACTGCAAACTGGGAGCCATTATTGAATCCCCAAATGATGTGGATGCTCTACAAAAGGGCCTTACAGAAACAGATGCTTGGTGCCAGAGCCATGGGCTCAAGCTCAATGCCAAGAAATGTATTGTTATCCCCTTTGGGAAAAAACATGTATCCATGAATTACCATATAGGTGGCAGTACACTAAACACAGAAAGTGTGATAAGAGACTTAGGGACACAGGTGGACAGTGGTCTCACCTTCGATAACCACATCGCCACAACAGTCAGGAAATCCTTCTATGTGGCACACCTCATCACGAAGGGCTTTTCATCCAGAAAAAGGAGGTCATTGTCCCACTGTACTCATCCCTCATTAGACCCATTATAGAATACAACGCCCCATTTGGTATGTACCTCTCAAGACATCTGCAACAACTGGAAAGGCCTCAGAAATACCTCACTAAAAGAATCACAGGCCTAAAGCAGATGCCCTATGCTGACCGCCTTAAAAAACTCCAGCTATACTCTGTCGCATATCGTCTACTCAGAGGCGATCTCTGCTTAACATACAAGGCCATGTCAAACCCAGAGCTGCTGGACATGCTACACTTAAAGAAATCCCAATCCCTCAGAGCTACACGCTCCAGGGATCTAAACCTTGTCATCACAATAAACAAAACATGCTGGAGGGATAGGTTCCTGACCCAGAGACTCCCCAGACTCTGGAATAGATTGCCCATACATGTCAAGCAGAGTGCCTCTTTGGACCTCTTCAAGAGGAACCTTGACAATTGGATGGGAGAAAGGAAATTCACCCCAGGGATCACGTCAGTCGCCCTGCTAGACAGGGGTCCAGGAAAGTAAATAATGTGGGAAGAAATAGCCAGGGAATTGTCATGGCTAGGCTTGTATAGGCCCTAGGGCTGATAGCCTAGTACCAACCTATGAACCTCTGAACCTATGAAGAGGAAACAATGGACAAAGATATATTAGAATTGCAAATAAAAGTTGATATACTTAAGATAGAAATACAAAAAGGAAACACTGATTTAAAAACAGAACTTGAACAAATAATAAACATTTAGAAATATTTCATCATAAAACTATGATTAATCTTGAAAAAATTAAGTTAAATTCTTATTTTATGAACCCTACTAATCAGAGAAACCTAGGAAACAGAACAAAGAAAATTATTAAATCCAATCAAATAAAATAACTTTACATTCCAGGTACAAGGAAAAAGCTACAGATTTATCTGGGTCTATATTAGATGAACGAATGCTTAAAATGTCGAGTATGACATGCTTGACAGCTTTTAAGCAAAAGTTTATCTAAACGAAACCCCATGATGTCGGAACAAAAAGTTTCAAAAACATATAGTTGGCTAGCCATCAGGAAGCCAATGGCTGACAGCTAAAATGTACTGTATACCATTAACCCCCCCCCCCAAAACAAAACAAAAACAAATCAACAAACAAAATAAAGTGGGGGGCTTCAGCCCCCACACCCCCCAATGTGGGGGTCCATGCCCCCCCACACACCCTCTACGTAAATATACCAACTCTGAGATTGCATCACAGTGGAGGACTGTCATAACATTACACAGGGTGAATGACAAGATCGCACCACAGTGAAGGACTGTAAGAATGGCTAGACAAGGTGAACATTCTGACGTCAGCCATTTGCTTCCTGATGGCTGGCCAACTATAACTTTTTGAAACTCCTTGTTTCAACATTCTTAGTTTTCGCATAGATGAACATTCACTTAATAGCTGTCAAGTATGTCTTATTCGACATTTTAAGCATTCATTCATCTATAGGGAACTGATTTATTTAGTACATTGAAGGCAATTAGAGTTCATTTCAATAAACTTCATTTATCTAATTCAGAAATGATAATATCTAATAATGAAAAAATATTCCTTAGTAAATATATTGATAATAAACTAACACATGAACAAATACAGCTTCTAGATAAACCAATTACAATGACTGAAATAAAGTCACAAATTAATAAACTGAAATCAAAACGCCAGGTATTGACAATGTATTACCTGAAATGTATAAATTATTAACAGGAGAAGCCTTAGCTTTGTTGTTAAACGTATATACTTTAGTTAAAGAAAACACAATCATGCCCCCTTCATGGAAAAATTCTTTAATATCCCCAATTTTAAAGTCTGGTAAAGATGAAAATGTATGTTCTTCATATAGGCCTATATCCTTGTTAAATATAGACCACAAAGTATTTATGACAATATATGTTAATAGACTAAAATGCCTCTTTTAATGCATAAGGATCAAACCGATTTTATTAAAGGAAGAAATGCATATGACAATATTAAATGAATTTGTATGTTAATTGATTGCATTAAATTTCAACAGAAAGATATGACCATTGTCAGTTTAGACATTAATAGTGCCTTTGATTCAGTGAACTGGAATTATTTACTTTTGGTTTTGGATGAATATAGATTCCCAAAAAGTTTTTGTAATTTAATTAAATCATTATATGAAAATTCTTTAGCCTATATTAAATTAGGGTCACATAGGTGTGGTTCCATTATAATCACTAAAGGAACCAAGCAAGGTTGCCTCTTGTCTCCTTTGTTATTTGCCTTGTTAATAGAACCTCTTGAGAATTGGACACTAGAATCAAAGGTATACAATTTACTGGAGATCTAGATCTGAAGTTACAACTGTTTGCAGATGATATTTTGCTGACTTTAACTACCAGAAATCACTCCTTACAAGCTTTATTTAATACAATGGCAGAATTTCAAAGTATTTCTGGTCTTCAGTTTAATGAAAATAAAACTAAGATACTACCTATAACTTGTATTAAGAAGTTTATAAATAAGAAGTTCTCTAGATACATAGTTTTGGATGGCAGAATTAGTTATCTTGGTGTTTTGGTATCAGATGACTTCAATGAAACACTTTTAATTAATTATACCAATATTTTAATTAAAATCAAATCACTTATGACCACTTGGAATATATATTTTCTTCACAATGGAAGATAAGTTGCTTCTAATTAAAGCAATTATTTTTCCTAAAATATTGTATTGTATACAAGCTTTATCTCTGCCCTTCCTAAACACATTATACACGAATATAATAAAATGATATTGAATTTTTATGGTATCCTAACAAACCAAGAACTGCTTTAGAAAATCACTTACTGGACTGGGAAAAAGGAGGAATTAGTATTCCTGATATTGAAATACATGCTCTGTCTTCTGTTATTAATATATAACATTGTGGATAAATTCAACATATTCATCTGTTTGGAAACAAATACATGAACAAATCTGGTTGGAATCAATTCAGTCACTGAATCAGACTTATTCAATAATTCTATCAAATCACTTCTATTGGATGACAAAGGACTATATTTTAGAGAATAAAAACACACAAATACTATCCCAACATAACATTAATACTTTATTTATATTTAAGAATTTTTTTGAACAAGAGCCCAAACATTAAGGCTTGGTCTTTCTTGCTTTTTCCTATTTCTTATACATCTAATAACATTGACACCTTTGATAATAATAAAATGAATATGTTTAAAGCAAGAAACTTAATCTATTTAAATCAGCTAACAGATTCTGGAAAGTTATCTCTATCAATTAATGAACAAATATAATGGAACATAAACTGAGTGACCCATGATGTGACACCTCCAACAGCTGGTGGAAAGACAGCAGGCCTTTATGAGCACCCCTATCAATTTGCCTGTGTGGATCCTCCTCAGCTCTCTGGCTATGGCCAGTGTCTACACTCACTGGAGCCATAGTTGCCACACTTTCCTGTTCAATGTCCCCACCCTCTGACTGTCCAATATCTGTGACCTCTGGGGACTGGGTATATGTAGGCATACTGAATGTGTGCATTGACAATGATGGCAGAAGAGGGATGTCAACCTCTGGGACAGATTCAGCTCCTGAAACCCCCACCTGTGCCTTACTCTGGCAAGCATCATCATCAGAGTCGGAAGAGACACTGATGTCAGGTTGTGTTGTGGACAGAGACCACCCACCCCAGTCACATATGATAAGAAAGGGAAAAGCAGTATCTTAATACCTGCACTATTATGCTCTGCAGTACTATGTTGCAATATATGCAGAGCTCTTTACATTGTTGTCACTAATACAGACCTGTTTAAAACCCAACCTCATATAGGACATGAGGACATTACTATTCCCACAAACAGCTGTAGTTACTTGTAAATAAAAGCTATTTACACAACAATTTCATCAGCAACAATGAGGTACACTGTTGACATTTGTGAAGACTCTGCACAGCTGACACATATGGCAATCTGTAATGTCCTGACAATCCTGTCACATCCATCAGTGTGGCCACACCTACAAGGCATAGGTATGACTCTAATGTGTGTACAGTCAGAAAATATCTGTGCAGTTGGCAATCATGCTGACAGTACAGCAATCCAGGCAGCAGGCCTGGGATGACACTTTAGGGAATACATTGCTGTAAATCTACATCTGTAACAAAACAGTGTCGTGCTTACCAGGAGCAGGACCATGGCCTTGTCCGATACCTGATGGATCTGTCAAAAGCTGAGGGGGGAGGTTATGTAAGTATCACCGCATGATGCACTATAGCAAGGTAATATGTCCATATATCTCACATTTACAGTAGCCACTGTGTTTATTGTTATGTTGGTCAAAATCTGAGCATGAGGTTCAAACTGCAGTTAACCCCCCCCCCAAGAACAAATACCTGACACCCACATAAAGGTATGTACACCTTGACACACTGAATGCTACAGTATTCCAATGCTGATCAAATTAAGCTTACCTGCATGGTCCTCTGTCGTGGAAACTGTGGCATCCACATCCATGATGTACGGTGTGATGGATGCCTGTAAGCTGTCATGTGCTCCTTGGTTCACCAGGAATTCTTCAGTGGCTGAGAGTGGTTGTTCTGCTGCATGCCCTCCCTGGTGACACCACAATCCCTGGCTATATATGTTGCTCTTCTGCATATCTGCTGCACAGTGTTGAACCCGCTCATATGTCCGGCTCTGATTACGTATGGCATTCACGTCACAGACACGGTCAGCCCACTAGGCTGCCCACTGTTTCCTATTTTGACTTTCCCTGAACAGTAGGAGTTCATGGTGTTGATGAAGGGCTTCCAGTATTATATCATTCTCTGCATCCGTGAAAGAGTCACAGCATCTTACATTTCCTGAAAGACAACAAAATGGGAACACATGTCAGGATCATATACGTGGAAGTACACAATGTAGAGATACAAAAAGGACATAATGGCTGGCAGTATCCACTGCTTGATCACACATGTCATATTCTACAGTGTGCAAACATACTAAGCATGTTGATACAACTAAGATACTAGTGATAGTCAGCTATTCCCATGTGTGCCATGACAGATACTGCTGTATAATCATACACCCAACACTGGATTCTATTGTAGTGTGTCCCCCAGGGGCAACCCCCCTGATAATATGTCAAAACAACAGTGCCAAACAAATAACAGTGTGCTATTACAACTATTATAAAGGGACAGTCCCATGAGACCAGTGTGCCACACTGACAACCCCCCCCCAATGTATTGTACGTCCTCTATAGGTGTAACAAATCTGGAGAGCAATGACATGTCATTACTGCAGTTCTAAGAAAGGCTTAATGCTGTACTCCTCATTTCCCCTAAGTGTATTCACACCTATGCATCATGTCGAAAACAAAAAGTTTACATACCTGATGGAATACAATACTCCTCTGTTGATATGTGTAGATATATAAAGGTTTTGGCAACGCATTTACTGTGTGAAGAAGGCCTCATGCAGACTGGTTCCCCATAGCCAGCTGTTTGGAATTTTAACATGCTTTTCATTACCGGGTGATTGCCTTTTAACCAATGTGTGGTACTGAAATGCTAATTGTAGCCAACACAGCCGATTTGCAGTATCAATAGCCAATGACATGCAACCACTGAACAAGATATAAGGCCTTCATGTAGATTAGAAGCCCTTTCTAATATGTTGTGCTATACATTACTGGGATCAAGAGACTGTCATTACAGAGGTTATGTCTACAGCAGCTACTTTTACATACAGATGTGTGTGCTACAGGCTGCAGCTGCTGCTGCTGCAGGCAATAGGTATAGGCAGAGAGTGTAAACACTTTGGACGACAGTATGCAGTAAGAGTAACTGTGGAAGCTGTGTCAGCCTTATTGTAGAGGCAGAGCCAGAGTAAGGGTAGCCATTCCACTCAAATTAAGGCATGTGTTTAAGGTAAGTATGTTAGGCAATGGTATCACTAAGAGTATTAGGCAATATATTTGTTGTGTCCTTGAGTAACACAGGGGGTAAATGTAACATTAAGTCAACCATTTGGGCAACTGTCAGGTCATGTGTTACAGAGTGGTACTCATTTGGAACATGTATGCTGGCAGTCCTTGTTACTAGCAGGGGTTTCATAAGTGTATGTTAGTTGTGCAGGTGTGCTAATCTGTAATGTGTGCAGCACTCTGATATTAGTGGGCCTCATTTGCATTACCTAAGTTAAAATCCTCTGTGAGTGCATATTAATGCATGACCTGACACTTTATGCACGTACAGTGTTGCTATGGGGATATGTGAAATGTGTTTGTATCTGCAGGCCTGTTACTTCCATCAGTGAAAAGTATACATTTCATTTGAAATGCATTATCTGGATAAATAGTGCATGACTCAGTCATTAATTGCTGGCTTCACAATAATGTAATTTAAAAGGTACACACCACTAGATTTGAACCCAAGACTGTGTGTGGCAAAACTTACTGTTTGCACAGCATTTAACAGACTGACCTACTGAGTCACTGCTACATCAGCTGTATTTGTCAAGATATAAGTGCACACATACAGGCTGTGCCATACTTTTTTACATACGTCATTATGTGAATGGCTTTATATGGATATATTTCTCCACCAGAGTCCCAGACAAACATTTATGTTGCCATTAATGTTTTAGCAGGTGTATTTCCAAATGAGCTGGTAAATGTGCACATTTACCTGCTATTAGAGACCTCACTTACATCAATTATTCCACGCCTGGCTTTCTACTGGGGTACTCTTGCACCAGTCTCCAAGTTACACTCCCATTTTTTCCATTACTCTTTAAGCAAGTTTGTGCAAAGTGGCGTGATGTGCAGCTCTGCTTAAACTCGCATAATGACTGTAACTTGCAGTTACTGTATTTTGCTTAAACCACCTATTTTACTTAATACCTGCGTGGTGTCGCATGATAATGTAGTGGTCTGCATGTACAATGCTCTTTGGTTCGAACCAGGGGACAGGTTTATTTTGTACATGTTTATTATCATTTAAAATGGGTTCACTTTATAATTTCAAAATACTGAAATCCTGAATTTCTGTATTTTGAAACCATAAAGTCTAACGTCCCAAATCCCAAAACTACAAAATCATGAAATGCAAAATCATGAACAGAAACATACCATACACCACACAACACATACATCATCCAACCGACACGACAAAAAACAAAACACACACAAACACAAAAACAGAAACAAGCAAACCAACACTACATATAAGCAGAGGGGCAAGCCCCCCTGCACCCCTCCCATGTGGGGGGGCTGCACCCACCACACCCCCTACTTATACATACTAACTCTGAGATCGCAAAGACACAGAAAGGAAACTCACACCCACACATTCTACAGTCCCTCTCACATGCACAAACATCACACATATACAAATACCAACACATCCAACACTTACACACCCATACTTTCACTTGCCTATCCTAACCCACACATACTACTGACAAACACATTCATACACACTCAAACTCCTGCACAAAACCCTTAAAAAACACTCACTTACCTTACATTACACCTAAATCCATACACAACACAAAACACCATCCACTCACAACACCACACATAATGTACCGTAAGCCATAACCACAAATTCAAGATATTCAGATTCGCAATTATGCATTTTCGCGATTTTAAAGGTTCAACTTCATAATTTCGGGATGCTGAAATTCGGGATTTCAGTATTTCGAAATTATAAAGTGAACCCTTTAAAAGACATATATCAATATAGCTCCATTTAACTGAGCTTAGCAACACTGTATGACATGCTGCGTCTTGCAGCATCACACAAAAATTCTGGAAAGAAAAGAAAAATGGGGAAATAGAAAAGTGGTGAAATGGGGTCAAGCAGGGGCAAAACATAGTAAAAGGTGGGTAGGTATGTGCAGGAAGGGGGTAGGAAAAAACATAGCTATTCATTTCTTCTTACAGCAACAACTGTGCACTTCAACAGAATTTGTAGATGAATTTAGACTCTCACCCCCAGAGAGAGGGGTGAGGACAACATAACTGTGTTGTCAAGCCAATTGGACCAAATTACATGTGTCCAGTAGACATGTGTGCGAATTGGAGAGCTATATATGGGACAATTTTTTTTTTGGGATAGGAGCCCATTTTATTTTAAGGTGAGAGTTGAATGTTGGGGAAGGGACATAGGTGCATGTGTGGGAGGTAATTTGGGTAGGTGCAGAAGCTTTTGCAGACAGACAAGACAGATAAGACAGCAGACAGGGGTGGTATGTGACACAAGAGGGGGGTGAACACCTTGGATGGGGAGGGTGTTTTGGAATCACAGTCTCATGTGCCTCCACAAGGTAACAGCATGACTCAAGTCCCCATCCATGCGACTGTTGGCACTGCTCCATCACTGCCTCATGGGTGGCAGTGGTTGAGGCTGGGCTCCAGGGTGAGCCTGCCCCATCATGGTGGCCAGCATGCTCTCCATCCTATGCAGGCAGAATCCAAACTTACAGTACATGATCCTGCACACCAAACCTGTAAGTTCATCATGGGTAACAACTCCTCCTCCACCACTGCTTCCAGAGAGGGAGACAACCCTCATCCTGAGGGGCAAAAATACAGATGCCATGGGTAGTGCAGGGGCAGCAGAGGGAGCACCACAAGGCTGGGTCCCAGATGTGCTGAGCCCCAGTGCCACTGCCAGAGGAGGCAAGGTAGGTGCATCACCTAGAACTGGCCTACTTTGATGTGCTGTAGTAAATTAGTTATAAAAATAAGTTAAGATTAGTAATAACCAAACCAATGTTAGTATTAACATAATGCAACATAATATTGATTAATCCAAATACATATTAAGGTATATTATGTGGAACACAACATTAAATAACATAATAGTAAGTATGTTAGCAGCAAGCCAGTATGAAATAACCCACAAGGACATCAAAACAGTTAGTTTAACAGAATATATTAATATTAAATCATAATAATAAACAATAAATTAAAGAAGATAAGGGGTGGGGAGAGAGAGAAAAACATATCGTTAGTGATGCTGGAGATGATATTCCTAGAAAGACTGGTAATACATAATTCTACAGGTGTGCAGTGTCATTTGTGAGTACACTGACTACAATTCTTCTATAGATGATATAGCATGTACATACCTCTCAAGCTGTTAGCATGAGACAGTATGGGCCAAGTTGTCCCCACTAACCCAAGAGGTGGGATGTGGGAAACACTTATTGAATACAAGGAATTGTATTGGCAACTTTTTTTAGATGCTAACCGTAACTTAGGGCTGAATGACATGGTATCATTAGCTCCAGTATTGAAGTTGAGAGCTGCAAAACTCTAACACAAAGAGCTAAAACAATGTTCAAAAACTTTTTTGTTATGTTCTTTTGTTGCGAATTACAAGAAACATACCCTTCTCAGGATTTTATATTACCAGCTGTTGGTTCAGTTGCAATTATACACTATGGCCACAAGATGGTGTCATTTTTAAACCCAGATTCACATGCTTCATTCACATTTAATGTAGAAAGCATTTTAAATTATTCTAAATGGTGTTACAAAATAATGTTTTTAATCAACTTTTTAAAGATGTTTTTAAATTATTATTGTAATTAAAGTGTGGATTTATTTTATTCAGAGATGTGGTTTTAACCTTGGCTTGTGAAGACTGTATGAACCAATCAGTTCCAACAATTAACCTTAGTAAATGGTCCAACATGATTGGCTTTCAGTACTGTGATGTAATTTGAAAAACATATAAAAGCATTTAACTTTTAAAGATGGATGTTTAACTGATGAAGTTGGCGACGAAAACGTGATAGTGGATACGTTATTGCTTTTGTATTTCTAGACCCGGTCTTTGTATTGGAGTGTTTTTTTACAGTGCTTATTAAAGCAATTTTTCCTTTGAGCATCGATTTATTTGTGCTTGGTGGATACTTCATTCTACTTTTCTCATTTGTGAGTACACTGACTACAATTCTTCTATAGATGATATAGCATGTACATACCTCTCAAGCTGTTAGCATGAGACAGTATGGGCCAAGCACTAACAAACGCAGGTACACGACTACATGGAACTGTTTCACATAATGTGCACATACATGACTACCAAGGTGTTCTGTAAACACATTTGAAAATACATTGCAGCTCAGGTAATCATTTATCTGCTAATCGTGCACCAGAAGGATTGGGCGGTTGCATTTACATTACAAAAAATCATGACAGTTAAGAGGTATGTTTGTGTAAATTAAGTAGATTAGACAGCTGTCATGTCTTAGTTGGCCAGCATGGAAGTAGAACCCAAAAGCTGTGACTGCAGGGGCCATCTGTAAATAATGTAACAATTGACTGCAGCAACTTAGAGCAGACAGTCAATGAATACAGCCTTACTGCAAGTATTTAGACACATTTAGTTATGACACCACAATCCAGATTTACACTTTATTGGTATTGATGCTAAGTATCTGTAAAGTATACACATGATATCTGTCCATAAAGTAGGCTACCTCACCCATATACCTTGTCCCTGGAATAGGAGGAAAAAAGAGCTTAAGTGACTGAAAGTGGCCTGGAGACAGTCTTGAACAGTACTGTGGGTTGTGCAATACATTTATCAGCCAACTACTTTTTCATTCTATAGTTATTACAGTTTTACAGTTGACTGCAGTGACATTAGAACAAACATGCAATGAGTACAGCCCTACTGCAAGGATTTAGACACATTTAGTTATGACACCACAATCCTGCTTTACACTTTATTCGTATTGCTGCTAAGTGTCTGTGAAGTATACACATATCTGCACATAAAGTGGGCTACCTCACCCATGTACTTTGTTCCTGGAATGGGAGGAAAAGAGTACATTAAGGTAATGAAAGTAGCCAGAAGACAACCTTGAACAGTACTGTGGAATGTGCAATACATTTATCAGCCAATTACTGTTGCATTACACAGTTATTGTAGTTTTACAGTTCACTGCAGCAACATTACAATAGACATGCAATGCATACAGCTCTACTGCAATTATGTCATGACATCACAATCCTGCTTTTCACATTATTGCTTACTGTTATTGATATTGTTTATTGGATATTGTTTATTGCACTACAGTTTTTATTGTTTATTGTTCATTGCACTACAGTAATCATAAAATATCCGTACTTACCACACTCCTGGTGCATGCTGGCCAGGCACCTGGCATGAGACTGCATGTTGTGAGCCCTCATAGCTGCAGCTGTTGGAAGAGAAGCACACCAATATGCATTCCAGTTTTGTGCAGATTCAGCTTGTATTTTAGTAAAGTAGTGGCAGAAATACTTATATATGTGTGAGATATACCCATCCCTGGCTTCTTGGACCCAGGTGTCCAAAGTTCCCCTCTTCCATCACTTCAGGTTGTCATAGGGGTGATGACACTACTCACCAGTGCTGGGGATACTAGTAACACTGGTAAGATCTCTAGCCAGCTGATCCTAGGCCTGTTAATCACCCTGCAACAGCCTAGGTTCTTAATTATGTACCAGGAGCCCAATAAACACTCTGAACACCAATTCTCACAAATCTTATCAGCCAATATAACAATCTTAGAAATCTACGCTCAGCCCACAAACTACTGGTTTCTGTATATAAACCCTCCAATAAAGCAGGTGACTCCCTATTCTCTAATGCAGTGGGTAAAAGCTGGAACCTACTGCCCTCTGAATGTATCTCTCTTTCTTCTTCTACACTTTTCAAAAAGAAACTTAAAGTATATCTAACTAGCCACTGGCTATATCCCTGTACTAACCCAGACTAATATTCTCTCATCCAATTATCTTTATCATCCATTTCTTCCTTTGCTTTTCCACCTCTACTCAGTTTTCTCATATAGTCCACTTCCTACCTCTATTTCAGACTTATTCTACCCTAGATAAACATAACTGTCTTCTCCCCTATAACTCTCTGTATCTATCTCTTAACCAAATTTCTCTGATCTCTGTTCTCTTTAACTAGTCTCTCATGCTGCTCCTTACTTATAACTTTGTTCTAGAATCTCTTCATCCTTCTAAATACTTCCTTCCCACAGTGATTGACCGTTGGGAAATACAAAAAAAAAAAAATTATTCTACTGTCTTATATCACATATGCTTTTCTACTTTGAAGCACATATTATTATTTTTTATGACTAGTATTGCTAATTGAACTTTTATGTCTTTAAACTGAATTATTAATGTGATGTATATTTTATGTGGAGCCTTCCTCCCTGGGCCTCTACTGAAAATGGACATATATCCAGTTAGACTAGCCCAGTCAACAAATGTAAAATAAATAAATAAATAAATAAAAAAAACTTCTGCACACTCCACTTCTGCACCCAAAAGCATGCACCTTCTCGAACACTGCCTGGCATACCAACAGTTAGTAAGACTCCAACAAATGTTGCAGAATTCCTGTTTATTAGCCTTAATATAGGCTCTTTTTCTGCCCTTACTTGCCATACTGAAACATTAA
The DNA here is from genome assembly GCF_019279795.1 of Protopterus annectens. NCBI lineage: Eukaryota > Metazoa > Chordata > Ceratodontiformes > Protopteridae > Protopterus > Protopterus annectens. Next base: position 577,499,675 of record NC_056745.1, on the reverse strand, counting down.
AAAAAGTGCCACATTGCTTAGCATCTCGCAAACCTGCTTAGCAGAGCTCAGCACCATGGATACTCACACAACCATGGTTTTAGTGAAGCTTAGCATCGCACAAACAGTAGTAGCCATTAGCCATGTTTAAGCAGTGCTTAGCATCACACAGCTCTTCCAAATGTAACAAATTTGTTTTTACATTAAGCAAAACATTCACTTATATTACAAAAAAAGGTATGACTACTAGGGACTCAAACCCAAGACCTACTAAGCTTTAGGTCATGACTCTACCCATTTAGCTACTTGGATATTATGTAAACTAGTATACCTTCACATATACTACTAAGCTACCTGTTAGCATTGCTAAGCACCACATTGCACCACACAAACAGGCTTAAACATAACCAGAAATAAATAATTAATTACATCTGGTTTCTATTTTTAAATGTCTGGCAGGTGTCAGCTCGTCTGTATGTGTAAGCTCAGCACAGCTTTGCTGTGCTCCATGCTGCACCACACAAATAGACAATAAAATAAATATATAAATGAATAAATAAAAACATATAATAATTAATTACATCTGGTTTCTATGTTTAGATGTCTAGCAGGTGTCAGCTGTATAGATGTAAGTACAGCTCGGTACTGCTGCATTCTGTGTCACACAAATGAGCTTTAAAAAAAACTTTAGGAAATTAAAACACTAAATATACAATCACACACATTTCAACACTAGCAGGGTACATTACAGGGATTCTTACCCTGTACATAACATCTGTCTAAGAATTCGGTAGACAATCCACAGCCACAGGATAGCCACTACATGACTGTGTACATGGATTCAATATCCCTGTTGCTATGCTCTCCCTTGGCAGCACTCCGTGATTAATATTCATGGTGAGCTGCAGAGGGGAAACTGTGGCCGTATACACAGGTACATTCCATGTAGGTTCTCAATGGAGCCTACATGTTTTTTATTGAATCCTGGGGATAGAAACTCCCAAGAAGGGCTCATACTTACTCAAAAACTCAAGTAATTGCAAAATGTATGCCGGCCAATAAAAGGTATTAGATTGGTGTTTCAGTGTCTTTGTGTTTTCTGTTAGTGGACCATAGAATACAAATATAGTGGTTTCAGAAACCTTTGAAATTTCTGATTCAGTATAATGGTGTTAGTCCTTGGGAGAATGGAAGATGATGCCATGTTGAACTGTAATAAAGTGTTGGTCGTGATACTGTTTGTCTTTGGTTAACACATTATGACAAAGCATTCTTGAAGATATGGATGGCAAATGGGAATCTTACAGGTAAGGGATCTTAAGCTGCAAAGTTACTTTTGTCCCATAATGGACAAGAGTATGGTTGGGAAGTGTTACCATTTATTAGTACTATTTTTTTAGGTTAATGACTGAACATTGCTAAATATAATGTGATTTATGCAAGTAGGAGTGAAGTGGAATGCAATTAAATTCCTTCTATAGTCGCATTGCAATATTATTTTTACTGCATTGAAGGTTGTCTTGGAAGGAGATGGGAGTCACATGTGTGAAAGCTGAAACATCTGTATGCAGAATGATGGGGAAGATGAAATACAGACAGGCCATTTTACAGGAGCAGTAATAATATATATTTGTTTTCCACTATAAGTTACATGCTTGTAAGAGTCCGGAACAGTGCCACAGAAGAGGTTATGTATTAGTTTCAGGACTGGACATTAGGGATAATGATGTTATAACCAGCTGGTAGAGGTTTAATGGGATACTTCAGGTTTACAAGTACACAGATTTCTATTTCAGGATGACCCTTTAAAGATTATCTGTCAAGGGATTTAAAAAGTATAAAGTGTAGGAGGAAGGAGTCTGTCTTGTTAGTAAGTATAAAAGTGTTTATGAGATGTTTCTTGTTGCAACGCTTCTGGAATTCCTTACATATTTTCTTCTACTTGTCCTATTTTGAAGAATTATATTGTTGCTTCATAGGGGGTAGAGAATTCATGAAATAAATGGAGCTATTTATTTAGTTTATGCTGCACGTTTCCTTTTGCTGTACAAAAGATAGTAAACCATTCTTTGTTGGCATTTTTGCTTCTGTTGTATGCTACTACTGTCTATTGTTATATGCAATGCATTTTTCATTTCATAAGATTTTATTATGCCTACCTGACCAGTGGAAGTATTTATTGGGCTGCTTTCCAAAATGGTTTCACTCTGTGAGATTATTGGAATGGCTTTCTCAGAGAACGTTATTTCTAAAGAACATCTTTCTAGAGGGTCAAATAGATTTGACACAGCTAAGAAATTTTTGCTGATGCATTGCCAGAGGACTGGGTGAAGTGTCACAGTTTATATTACAAAATATGAAATGACAGAAGTGCCCATAGGGGTACTTGAATAAGTCCACAAGACCTGTTTCACGGATTTCCCATTTCTTTGAAATGACTTAATCTCTGAGTAGCTTATATTAAGCAAGGGGATCAGGGCACAAAGCCTTCTTCACAGGGCTGTTGGGAGGTTTTGACACACAATTCTGAAGTATTTAGGCAGTTTTGTTTTTCATTTTTTCTGAAATGGTTTGTCATCAAAGCGTTTCTTCAAGTATTGTATCATATATGTCTATCAATAGCATACTTGCTGAAAAATTTCCTGATTCAGTGCTTGTGGGGGCTGATTGAATAGCATGGCATGGAGAGTAAGTGTAGAGAAAAAAAGCAGGAACCAGAAGTGGCACATTTAATCACGGCATCAGAGAAAGACCTACAAACATATTTATCTAACAGAAATGAAGGGATTAACACAGTACAATGCATAATGCCCAAACGGTAAGAAACATGCATGATCAGCAGTGAAAGTGTAGCTGGAGGTTAGGTGGTTAAAGAAAAACTATGAACAGGATGTAAATTTAAAAGAAGGTATTGTAGCTGAGTGCAAATAAAACCTCTTAATAAAGTTATGAATAAATATAGTCATAAAAGGAGCACATAGAATGTTTTACTATATGCTGAGTATCAAAATGGATTTTTATTGGTGTCTTGGTATTATAATAAATATACGTATTAGATGATATCTATGGAGGGACAAGTTTCCAAAATAAAATGGGAGTTTACTGCCAGGGCTTACATGCATTGTCATATGTTTCTGCAGAAAGTACCTTTGGCATATTATCTTAAAGAGAAAGTTAAATCAGAACTTCTAGATCAATACAAGAGAAATTAAAAGCAAAAAAGGATGAATACTTTACTGTACACCATAAAAATGAATGTTATATAATTTAGGACAAAAATTCAGTGTAATATATTTTGAACTGTAGTCACGTCGAAGATGTGCTGTCAAAAATGTTTAATGCATATGTCACAAAAATATTGCATGGTGTAAAAGATAAAAGTGGCATTATGGTATGGGGTCAAAGGTCTGTCATATTCATCAATCTATACATGGTCAATTATCACAAGTGTGCTACATTTTATCAGAAAACCTTTACTTGTGGAAAACTGGTTTAAATGAATAATTATAATGTAAGAAGCAATATGCATAGTAATGTATAATATAGGACAAGTATGATGTCAGGAACTATAGTGCAATGTACATGGAGATTAGAACCATTTATATGAAAAAATGTACAGAAGCAGAAAGAATTGTGCACATAATTGCTTAGGAAATGTAAATGTAGGCTACTGGGAAAATGCAAGAAGTACATTTAAGACCAAACTAGTAAATCTGAAAAAAAATTAAAAATCAGACCCACTATTACAAGCTAATGATGATTGCGGAAGTGAATTTGGTAAACTAGTAGTATACTCAACATTCTCAGTTTTTAAGTTGATATCACTATCACTATTGTCAAGCACCATAAATTTATAAGAATATATAGAATTTTTATTAGAATTATGTTTATAGAGCACATTGGTCTGAACACTTCTCTTCTTCTTTACAACAAAGCATATTCTTCATTTTCGGTATTCATCAAGTTTGAATACCAAGATTGAGGTTTTTCAAGAACAGCTTAAATGATTAAAGAATGATTTTGGGATTAGAGGTTATGAACCCCTAAAGTTAATGAAGCAGAAAGAAACCTTAAAGCAAGGATGTGACACATGGGTAACTCCTATGGTTAGTGAGAGCAGCCTTAATTTGTGTAGACCACACACGTTCTACATACCAACTCAGAAGAAGTCGCTAGGAGTCTAAACATGAAACTGCAATCATTGCAAGCATACTTAACCCTGGAAGATGCTGACATTTGTGCAGTCACAGAAACCTGGTTCAAAGCTGCAGAGAGCACCCCAGCCACACTAGGTTACTCATCCTATCATACATTCAGACCCCAAACCGTGAGCAACAAAGCAAAAGGATGTGGAGTTGCAATATATATAAAAGACATACACACCTCCAGGCTGGTTAAACAGTATGACACACAGGAGACACTCCAGGTGCAGTTAACCATTGACAGGACCCCTATTCAAATCATAGCTAGCTACAGGCCACCTACTTTGACACAAGATGCCCACTCCGCCTATCTGGAGCTCTTCAAATCTATCAAGATTCAACCCTTTACCCTGATCCTGGGCAACTTTAACTATCCAGCCATAGACTGGAAGAACTACTCATGCCAAAACACAAATGCCCAGAGATTCCTTGATTTCGTCAATGCAAATGCTTTGGACCAGCTGTTTGACACCCCCACAAGAGGCAAAAATATCTTGGACTTGGAATTAGCTAATATGAGTAACCACTGCAGCATCCCTACAGTCTCATCCTTCCTGGTAAGATCCGACCACAAAGCAGTCACTTTTGAAATCACCATCTTCCCCAACCACCCCCTAGATAGGGTCATACAAAAAAAACTTCTCAAAAGCTGAGTACACCCTCCTGAGGGAAGATATAAACAGCTTCACAGCTCCATCCCCCTCCATAGGAACTGGCACATATGTCCAAACCTATACCAAAGTACTATATGAACACTTATATAGTTGCATGGAAACAGGAGTACCCAATATGACAAAATCCTCCTCCTCAAGGAAGAGTAAACCTGTCTGGTGGACATCTGCGATAAATAAACTCTATAATAAAAGGGAAAAAACTGCTGTCCAGGACCAAGAAGGAGCAGATGCTTAATTGGAAGCAATCTCTCCTTAGTCTGAACAAGCAAATAAAAGCACTAGTGAAATCATCCAAAGCCAACTTCAAGTCCAAGCTAACCACATCTGCTAAAGAGAGTCACAAGGCTTTCTTTGCATATGTCTGCAGTCTCAAGGGAAGCACCCAGATCTGCTCAGAACTGGTGGTCAAGTACACCATATACACAAATGCTGTAGATAAAGCCAACCTACTGGCAGTGAAAACTTCACCCCTCTTTATCCCCCATCAGTAAATCAGGACATCCCCAGCAGCTGCACCCTTTCCCTTATCTCTAAGGAGAAAGTCTTCACAGCCCTCTCAAAGCCAAAACATACAGCCTTCATGGGACCAGATAACATCCCAGGCTGCATCCTACATGAACTCAGACAGGAACATGAAGCAGTCTATTCAACCAAAGTCTGAGTACTGGCTTCATCCCAGCTGAGTGGAGGACAGCCACTGTCATCCCTTTGCACAAAGATGGAGCATCCACCGATCCAGGAAATTAGAGACCCGTCAACCTAACTAGCATGATCTGTAAGGCCACGGAGTGGATTATCATGGACCTCATTAACAAGGACATTGGTGACCTCCAAACACTTGATCCCACACAGTTTGGTTTCATCAAGGGGAGGTCATGCCTGCTAAATTTGGACGACTACTTTGAGACAGTCACCAAAGCCATGAATGAGGGGAAGATGATGCACGCCACCTACTATTCTCCACTCAGGTATAATAGATAAACTCTCTCTCAACTAGGCATCAATCTATATGTTACCAGATGGGTAGCAAACTGGCTCACTGATAGAACTCACCTAGTCAAAATAGGGGAAGCCACCTCAAGCAGTCGACCCATAATGAGTGGTGTACCCCTGGGATCGGTCTTGAAGCCTTTGTTGTTTGGGATATACTTTTCTGAGGAGCAGACCAGAACCAGTGGACTATGGCTGACCAAGTTTGCAGATAACTGTAAGTTGGGCATTGTCATCAGTTACCTTAGTGATGTGGACATCTTCCAAGAGGGTCTCACCCAGACTTATGACTGGTATCAGAAACATAGCCTCATACTGAATGCCAAAAAATGCATTATCATCCCCTTTGGGGAGAGTGACATCCCCACAAATCAAACTGAATGTCATAAAATGCATTATCATCCCCTTTGGGGAGAGTGACATCCCCAAAAATGATCACATTAATAACAAGGTCCTAAGCATGCAATCAGTCATGAGGGACTTGGGCACTCAGGTTGATAGCAATCTGACTTTTGACCACCATATTGCCTCCTTTGCATGGAAAGTTTTCTACATGGCCCACCTCATTAGTAAGGGTATCTCACCCAGGGACAAGGTGGTCATAATATCCTTGTATTCTTCCCTTATAAGAGCCATTATAGAGTACAATGCCCCTTTCAGCATGTATCTCACAAAGCACATTCAGCAGTCTGAAAGACCACAGAGGTACCTCACCAGGAGAATCCACACCTCAAACTTCTACCCTACACAGATAGGCTAAAGGCCCTGTCCCTCTATTCAGTCTCCTACAGACTATTCAGAGGTGACCTCTGTCTTGCAAACAAAGCAATCTCAGACTCCGCCTTGATGGGACTGCTGCATATCCTCATGTCAAGCTCCACTTGAGTAACCCACACGTGCAACCTCAACCTGGTTTGTGACCTCAATAGGACTTGTTGGTGGGACAGATTTGTGTCCCAGACTCCCCATTCTGTGGCTTAGACACCCATTCCATATCAAGCAGAGTACCTCATTAATGAGTTTTAAGTGCAGCCTGGATAATTGGATGGGGAACAGAAAATACACCCCTGAGATTCCACCTGTGTCCCTGCTGGACAGTGGCATCAGGTACTGACTTGTTGGAACATGGGCTAAATTCTTGGCTCAGCTTGTAAGGGCCTCAGGGCCAATAGCCTATTAGCTTCCTATGATCCTATGAATAAAATAATAAACATTGATGTATTTTGACTATATCTGAATGCACGTCAATTTATTTCTACAAAGCTTTTCATCATCATCATCATCATCATCATCAGCCCCCTTTTGCCCATTTTTCTACATGGGGTTGGGGTATTGTGTTAACTATTGCCACCTCTCTAAATTCAGTGCCACACTCCTGCCTTCTTCAACACTCATGCCTGACTGTGGCAGATCCTCTTTCAGACAATCCATCCACCTCTTTGCTGGACATCCTTGCTTCCTCTTACCTTCCTTCTGTCTGTCCCAAATCTTCCTCATCAGATTGTCTTCTGCTTTTCTATACATGTGCCCAAACCACCGTAATCTGTTCTCTTTGATCTTTTCCATAATTGGAGCTATTTTGGCTTCTAAAATGAAAATTAAACATCTGAGTGTGCACAGCAGGTCCACACCACTTGAAAAAATATATGTCCTTTTATTCACAAGTAGATTAAGTGCTTTTGTCAGCTTATAGCTAAAGACTTCATCAGAATCTACTAGCCAAAGTATTCAATGCCTTTAAATAGATACAAAACACACCACCTGATCAATTAACTAATTAACCCTTAAAAAACATACATTTAAAATTTGAACATAATAAGTTCTACTCATATTTGATAAAAACAGTCCCCAATACATATATATTTATTCCTAATACAAATCTAAACTAAATAGGACCTCAGCTTAAGTACACTACTGATACTGCAATAGTCATTTAACCCTGGACAAATATGTGCTTGTATCTTAATTTGCCACAACAATTCTTTAAGTTCCAAGATTTCATTCCATGCCCCACCCTAAGGATTTTGACATACCTGCTCTACTGCAAAAAATAAAAATTCATGGTCAGGAAACTGTTTTATATATTTTGCCAGAAAATTAGTCTTTTCATGTTGTCTAATGTCCAAGGAGTGTTCATACATACGGTCCCTAAAACGTCTCTGCATTTTCCCCACATAACATTTGGGCACACCCTACATTGGGCCACATAAACAATGCCTTTGGTGTTGCAGTTACAATGAAAATTAGATCTAATCATTTGGTGATTAACCACTAAGCTATCCCCTTGCAAAATATGTGGGCATTGTGGGCAAGAACCACATTTGTAAGTGCCATATTTCCTAAAACACAGTGGTGAAGGAATGTTATTAACATACTCAAGAAAATTCTTAATGTACTTGCCCTTTCTAAATACAATTTTAGGTTCTGTCCCTACATGTTCAAGGACCCCATCAAAACATCTAAAAATGTTCCAATTCTTTTTCAGTATATTTAAAATATCCACATGTTCACTGGAAAAAGAAGTAACAAAGGCCTTAAAAAAAGTCAGACTTCTGCACAGCCCCATCATTACCCCTCAAACTAATATGTTCATTATTTTCCCTTATTATAGGTCTATACACTATATTCACCCTTTTGGCACAAACCTCGGAAAATATCTGTAGTACCATCAGGTTGGGATAACCACATGCCATTAACATGTTGACCAGTTTTTCTCCCTCTTGTTGAAAGACATCTTCCTCAGAAACCATACGGGCCAATCTAACAAATTGCCCTTTTACCAATACTCTAGAAAGTTACTAATCTCATATACAGGTCCTTCCCAAGCAATAAAAATATTATCCAAAAAGTGACAATACATATTCCAGTATTGCTCATACCCTGAATCATTGAGAAACCTCATTTCCCACTCCAACATAATAATATTTGAAAAAATGGAGGCACAAGAGGCCCCCATTGCTACCCCACATTTCTGATGGTAATACTGGCCTTCAAAATACACAAAGTTACAATTCAGTACAGTCTCCATAAGTGTGGTTAAAACATAAATATCATTGTTTGAAAACATCCCAATAGCAACAATGTAATCATGAAACCATGCCATCCCAATGTTATGGGGAATGACAGTGAAAAAACTGACCACATCAACGGTTACAAATCTAATATCCTCCGAAAATGGCAATTTTCCAACCTTCCTTAGAAAGTCCCATGAATCCTTACACAATTCCAAATGCACTTTCATACATTTTTTGATTTTTGTGTCAATAAACCCGGCAAGATGGATGGATCTTGGCTTTTGAAGCATTTACTATCGGCCTTAATGGGGATCCACAATATCCTTGTGGATCTTGGGGAGTACAAAAATAGAGGGTACCACAGGGTGTTCACATTTGAGAAAGTCTTACTCATCTGGGGTAATCGCACCTTGATCAAACATGTCTTTAAGCAAATAATCTATATGTACATAAGATAAATTAACTAAATTAATAGATACTTCATCATACATAGTGTCTTCAAGCAACATGCCATTCATGCGGTTAACATAATCAGTTTTGGTCATCATCACATTCCCCCCACCCTTATCGGGCTTCATAACTCTGATATTCCTGTCTGAACACAGTTCCTTAAGTAAGCCCCTTTCACTTTTTGTCAAATTAAAATTAGTATCTGAATGAAAACCTTCCAACATTTTTCTGAAATCAAACTCACAACTTTTTTCAAAAATAATAAGGGCCATTTGCATGGGGGATTAAAAGTGCTTTTCCTGACGAGTTCCCATGTATTATAAACCCCATTTGTATCATGGAAAATAGTGACAAATTAAGTTTTCTCAAAAATAATTTAAAATCAACAATTAAATACTCTCAATGAGTTTTTACAGTGAGTACAAAATTTCAACCTTTGCTCAACATGTCACAATGTCCTACCTTGAATGTCTTGTCTGCATAATTATAAAGTTTAAAGTCACCTTTTTCATTCAAAATAGTAACAGGTCCATTATCAGTCATCACTGAATCATCAAAGGTTAGCTGAAAGCAAATCCCTTCCTGTGTTTCTATCGCCTCTGTCCTCACGGGTAATAGTTGGCCGTTCACCTCCATTCCTGTCTCTGCCCATTCTGGTTTGCATTGCGATTGCGGATCCTCTCCGAGCATCTCACTGGGCCTTGTCCTAAAGGGATATCTTGATTACCCTGTTCATGTACACCGTTGTTGCTATCTTCAGCCATGACTCCTTGTTTGTCACTGGTAAAGCCCCTCCCTCGATGACATTACCTGGTATGGGATAGGCACACCCCTGGCAATACTCTAGCCTATCCCTTTCAATCTTCTTGTTCTTCCACATTCTGACCTCATTCAAAATACAGTCAGCTTTGTCCAAAATGTGATTAAATCTGTCCCACAGTGTAAAAATAACACATCTTTCTTGATCCGTTTCTCCAAATCAAGAATGTCTTTCAATAAGGCCTCCATATCCATTGTATTATATCTCATCATTGTTTCCATGAGTTTAAAACCTTGCTTATCAAACAGTCCAAGAAGTTCACTGTACACAGGGGAGTCCCGGGTCAAACCATTAGGGAATTTCTAAGATCTCAACCCCTTCGGGACTAGTTTTAATTTTATGCATTCATTAAAATATTTATTTTCAATGAAGGTCTTCCTGTAACTAATGACCTCCGTTTCAAACGATTGCATCATTTGTTCAAAAGAACAGTTGTTGTTACCTTCATGGTGAACACTTTGCTTAGGCACATTCCTTAACCATTCAGAAATGTTCAAAGAAGGTAAAGCCACAGTAGAAGAAGAGGCATTAACATGTCCGTTTCCCTCAATAGTTTGCCCTTGAAAGAACCGCTGCAAAACAGGTGGTGTTCCAGGATTATTGTTGTTGGATCCAACAACCGGACCCTCCAGTTGAGAAATCCTGGTGTTTAACTGACCCACTTGCTGGGTTAGTTGTTGGATGAGTTGAGTCAATAATCCAATTTCCAGAGAAGCCCCTCCATAATGGGCTGACGGTGGAGCCCCACTGTTTCCACTAGAACCAGGTGAGGAAACAGACCAAGCATGACCAGGAATCGAACACAAAGACCAAAATGAAAATGTAAGGTCCAAGTGTACACAGCAGGTCCACACCAGTTGAAAAAATATATTACCTTTTATTCACAAGTAGATTAAGCGCTTTCGTCCGCTTATAGCTAAAGACTTCATCAGAATCTACTAACCAAAGCATTCAATGCCTCTAAATAGTTACAAAACACACCACCTGGTCAATTAACTAATTAACCCTTAAAAAAACATACATTAAATATTGAACATAACACAATTCTACTCATATTTGATAAAAACGGTCCCCAATACATATATATGTATTCCTAATATAAATCTAAACTACATTTTTAGCCTGTAGGGCTATTTTGGCTTCTGCTCTTATGTCCTCATTTGTTTGTCTGTTCTACAGTGTGTATCCTACTATCTTTCTCAGGCACTTCATTTCCATCACCTCTAGTCTTCAGCTGTTCTGTCTTTACTGTCCAGGTTTCTGTACCATACAGTAGTACTGGTTGCACCACTGTCTTGTACACCTTACTTTTCAGCTTCTTTGACATTCTTCTGTCATAGACTACATTCAGACTACCCTTCTCGTCAACTATCCCTCCCAGATACTTGAAGCTGTTTACCTGTTCCACTATCTCCCTTCTATCTCTATTCTCAGCTTCTTCTGATTTCCCCAATTTGCTGCCATTACCACCATCTTATCTGTGCTTAGTTTCATCCCATGTGTTCAGATTTACATTCCATTCTTCTATCCTTTGCTGAAGTTCCAGCTCAGAGTCTGCCTGTACATCGTCTGTGTATAGCAGCTTTGTTGATCTATCCCCTCCAACCAGTTTGCTAATGTAGTCCATCACCAGTATGAACAGCAGTGGGCACAGAGCTGAACCCTGATGTACACCCACTCCCACTGGGAACCCCACTGTGAGGTCAAACACTGTTCGTACTTGAGTCATTAGGTCCTTGTACATAGTCTGCACTAATTCTACCACTGTTTCTGGGACTTCAAACCACCACAGTACTGTCCAGATTAGCTTTCTTGGGACCTTGTCATATGCTGTCTCCAAGTCTAGGAATGCCCAGTTGGACTCTGTCCTCATCTCTAGCTTCTTCTCAAGTATCTGTCTCAATGCAAACATCAGGTCAATTGTGCTGCATCCTAATCTGAATACAAACTGCTCATCTCCCATATTACATTCTACTACTCTGTGTATCCATTTATCAATCACCCTCTACAGAACTTTCATTCAATGTGATAGGAGTTTGATGCCTCTGTACTGCCCGCAGTTGTGGATGTCCCCTTTGTTCTTGGCACTAGTATTCTTATTCTCCAGTCATCTGAGATACACCTTTCTCTCTACACTGCTATTAGTACCATCAGGAGCAGTTTCTCCCCTATTTCACCCAGCATCTTTATCATATCTGCTGTGAACTCATCTGAGCCAACTACTTTCCCTAACTTACTCTTCCTTACTGCTGTTCTTACTTATTCTATGGTGGGCTCCTCTTCTCTCATTGTAGGCTATTTCTGGGTCAGTACAGCTTCTGTGGGGTTTTCTTCATTCAGAAGCTGCTGAAAATACTCCTTCCACCTGCCTTTGATGTCCTGTGGACTGGTGAGCAGGTCATTTCTGGCATCGCTTATGAAGGGCATCTGATTATCTTCTTTATCTTTCTGTCTTTGGCTTGCAACCTGATATAGTTTCTTTGTGCCCCTTACAGAGTCACTTTCCAGAAATTGGTACAGTGCCTATGATGCCCTATTATTTGGTATTGCAGCTTCTTTCTTAGCTTCTTTGTTAGCCAACCAGTAGTCCTTCCTAGCCTGGTCAGTCTTTTCTATCTCCCACTTCTTCCTGTACTCCTTCTTTCTTTTGATGACTTCCTGGACTTCTGCATTCCACCACCAGCTTTCCTTATGGTCCTTATTTCCATACCTGGCTCAGCCACATATCTTTTCTGTAGTCCCAACACATGCTGTTTTCAGGCACTGTCATTCTTCTTCAGCTCCACCTATTTCCTTCTCTTCTTGGGGTGCTAGAGCCCTGAGTAATTCCTTGAACTTTTGTGCTTTCTCTCCAGTCAACTTCCAGGTCTTCAGCCTGGTCTCTGTTGACATTAGAGCCTTCTCTGACAACTGCTTGCAGCTCATTGTGGCAACTAGTGGTTTATGCTGTAGGCCAACTGTTTCACTGGGGATGACTTTGCAATCATGGATTCTACCCCAGTGCCTTTTCCTTAATAGGAAGTAGTCTACCTGAGTTACATGTTGACTACTCTTGTATGTGATCTTGTGACTGTCTCTCTTTCTGAACCACGTGTTAGCTACTATCAAGCCATTTGCCAGATAGAAGTCTAAAATGACTTCTCCTTCTTAATTCCTGTTGCTCCAACCTTGTGGACCAAGGCAGTCCTCACATCCTGTTCTGTCTGTCCTGCTATGTGCATTCAAGTCAACCATTATCAACACCAATTCATGTTGTCCTGCTGTATCTAGAAGGTCCTGCAACTGCTGTTTGAATGCACTCATTTCCTCACTATCACAACCCTGCTGTGGGGCATAGGCTGAGATTATGAATACTTCCTTATCATTACACTAGAGCCTGACTGCCATGAGTCTGGCATTAATTCTGATGATATCCCTTACTGCCTTCTGAAGCCTCTCTCTCACCACAATTCCTACACCATTTCTAGCCTGCCCTCCACCTGAGTAGTAGACTCTGGATCCCAAGAAAAGTGGCTTTGCTGCACTGTCCTTCCATCTCATCTCTTGGATACACAGGATGTCCAGCCTCCTCCATATCATCATGTCATTCACTTCCAGGCTCCATCCTGTCAGTGAACCTACATTAAGTGTAGCAATTCTCAGTTCATGTTTGATAGGTTTTACATACAGCTTTCACTCAACATAGCTATCCCAGGCTGGGCAACTAGACACCAGCCAGCCAGTAGCTTATTGAGGCAGGACTTTATGGCAGGCACACAATGGACAATAGGGGCATATATACCCCTCCCACATTAGCAAGGGTCCTTGGCATGGGTCAGAGTAGGCCGGGTCCTCAACTCGCTTATCACCGGTAACTACACATGCCCATTTTTGGTAACATTAGTCAACATGACCGAATCACCTAGAGCCATATTTTACACTGTTGAGTGGCTAGCCCTGCCATAGCTCACAGTCTATTATCCATGTTCTCCTATCTTAAGGATACTGCACACCACAATAGATGCCCAAAGCAGTTTGTCTGTACAACTCTTCCCCCTACAGGGCACCATGTAGAGTCTGTGCTGCATCCCACAGCTCCAGTCATTGGTGGGTTTGAGATGGAAACATTCAGCATGTTTTTCAGACATGGGAGAAACTCCACAGAGACACAGGGAGGACATGCAAACTCCAAACAGGCATCGGTCGGAGATCAGGATTGAACCTTGTACCTTGTGCATGGGAAACAAAGACCTTATCCACTAAACCATCTTTATACCCTTTATTTAAGTATAAAAGGTTATAAAATCTGAAGAGTATGCTTTGTAACAAAGAAAAGAATATATGCAGAAATTTAAAACATAGTTCGAGGACAGATACTTTTCCTTGTCATAAATGTAATTATTGTAACTATATCTTGAGAAGTAGTTATTTTGAACCTGCACTATCTGGATGTAAAAATAAATCAGAGTTTTTGTTTCCTTTTTCCATTCTTTACAGCACATAGATTATTGCAGCATATTTAAATCAGCATAAACTACACATGAAACATAACTATCAACATGAATCATCTAAACCAGTCTTTCAGCTGAACAAGTCTTGCATCAGACTAGACTACTTGCTATCCTGAACTTCACATATTATATCCTTTTTTCTAGTAATTTTCCTCTGTAGACTACATTCATCCCCCTAACCTTGTTTTTCAGGCTGTATCTTGTTTTGTAGTTTCACAGATGTCTTATCTTTTGTTTCTTCCCTTGAGAAAGGAACAAAATAATCTTTCCCTGAAGAAGGAACATAACAAAAACTATTTGCAATCTTTGCTTAGCTGGCAAGGTCAATATTCAGTGGACGATTCTTTCTTTCTGCTTTTCTAAAATGTATGTATAAATAAAATACCATTTCTTAGTTAGCAAGGTCAACATTCAGTGAAAGATTCTTTCTTTCTGTTTTTCTAAAATATATGCATAAATGAAACACCATTTCTTGGTCTGTTTTATTCTTTATGTCTGTCTAACGCCTAACTACTATACGATGAAAAACTCTGACCTAACAGTTGGCCCTGAGGTCCCTGATGAGAGTCTATAGGGACCTACTCCTGTAGTTACCTCACAAATGTATCATGTCTGCATAACGAACCACCATTATCTGGTTTGAAGATATGGGCTTTGTGTTACCTGCCACTAGAAATTTGGCAAGACAAAGTCTACTGAGTGATATTATAATGCTTAATGCTATTAAAATCAAAATGACTACTAGAAGATATTTTAAAACTGTCCCACTCCAACCCTGAAACAGGCTTGCAAACCAATCCGTCCATGAGGTGTAGCCAGTACTTTGTACCTTAGTCATTACCTCACTCATAATCTGCAAATGTGTTTTAATAGAATTACTTTTATCTGGTATATAACTACAGCATTCTGTCCTGATCAACCCACAAGTCCCATGATGGGATGCCAGCAGGTAATCAAGGGCCATATGCATATGCATCATGGTCATTTCCAAAGTAATGTCCTTTATGCCTTCAAAGGTACTGTTAGCGAAAACCTCCAGTAACTTGGCTAAATTGTACAATTCCCAAATGGCTTTAACAGCTCCATATGCAGGAAATATGCCTGCTCCAGCTATTACCCCATCACTTAGATCCATAGCTTTTAGAGTTTTTAAATCTAAATTCTACTGTATATGAGATGTATCTAAAACCTGTTCCTTATCCTGAAAATAGGTATCCAGGTCTTGCTTGACTCTGTGATTTCTGAAACTTATTGAACCAGGTTGTTCTTTAAAATGTCTTATGGATGGTATTACATATCCTGTATAACACGAGCCATACCAGCTTGGTGGTAGCCATTTATAGGCTCCGTTCCCACACACATAATACATGTGCCTTAATGCATAGTTAGAATGCCAACCCTGTTGTTCCAGAAGTAGCATGAAAAAAATACCATATACAGTTCCAACTTGTTTCTGCCAGTCTTCAGTCAAATTAAACAAAGTATAGACTGTTAATCCTGCATATTTTCCTTCCCCATCTCTAAATGCTGTAAAAGTAAAATTACACTGACTATTGCCTATGTTCTCTACCTTAGGAGTTGGTGCATCATTGTACCATGATTTCTCTCTCTTATAGCAAATGAATCCTTTTCCTGCTGACCACAGAGTTAAATATTGGGTACTTATAACAATGATTTCTTCAAATATTGTACTGTTTAGTTCATTTCCTTTTTCATTATACAGCCTTTCTGGCATAATGGCTATTTCCTGAAGAGTAATCAAAGCTGGTACTAGAGAGATACCTTTTACTGCCACTGGCACATGCACACGAATCCAACATTGAGATAAATTAAAAACGTGCATAAGTAAACTGAAGCTTAGTAAATGTATTATAAGATGGATACCAGTCTTCCCATTTTAGCACTTCCCTCTTTGCCCATTGATGATCTGGAGATATAACCTGAATCCAAAACTCAGTTTTTAAAACTTGATATTTTAATGTAACTACAGTGCATGAATACAGACCTGAATCTGACTTATACACTTGTATCAGTCTTAAAGAAAATATACCTTCAAAAATTTGAGACAAGTCAATGTACATTTTACTGACAAGCTGTTTGCCCACTAAAAAGTTTGTAAGATTTATAACATTCCATGCAAACAAAGAATTATTGTTTCTGTACCATTGATATTCTACTATATCTAAAGAAATGTTAAAAAAAAAAAAAAAACTATAAAAGTTTCATTCTCTGGCACATAAACTATTTTACAATCATTTACCATCTTCAGGTGTAGTTCTTCTGTCTGTAATCCAGTTGCACTAGATGAATGAAGGATCCCAGACCTTGCAAAGTATAAAGTCAAGCCAAGCAACAATATCAAGGTGAGCCCTACACTCCATTGTCCCAAGTCACTGCTGAGGTATTGAAAAGGCCTCCCTACAGTTCCAATGTCCTTTGCTGTGTCCCTTGTACACTTAGGTCTTCCAATCTTCCCTTCACCCATCTCTTGTGCAAGGCTGGATGGCTGCTGTTGATAGATGGCCATTTAAAAAAAAACTATATTCAAAAATCCAGAACAGTCAATATGTTCTGTATCACAACCTGTAAAGCACAAAAAGCAGTATCATTTTCTTGGATTTGCATCTGCACTCTTAACAAGCTTTAATTGATCAATGTGTACAATTTTACATTTCCTGTCTCTGTGGTTCTTATCACTCCTCTTGATGTGATACACTAGAGGTCATACCTGTTTTACTATAGTGTATGGTCCTTTCCAATTTGAAGCAAAACAGCCTCTGGACACGAATCACTTTAGCATGACCTGTTGGCCCTGTTTCAACTGAACAATGTCAGCTGGATCTACTAACAATTTAATCAATCCTGCCTTCATGAAAAAGACACATGTTATTGATGAATTCCTGCAAAGTTTGTAACCAGCCCTGATGATGTGTCACTCTACAATAAGAAGGCTGTGAACCCAGAGATGGGTCAAAAGGAAAATTCAATGGCATTTTTCTTCATGTGATTAACTAAAAAGGTAAAATTCCTGACTTAGCATCAGGTGATGCTCTTATTCCCAGCAAAATAGTTGGCAAATGCATGACCCAGTTAGGTCCCTTTTTCATAAAAACTTTAGTAAGTCTCTCCTTAATGGTTCTATTCATTCTTTCTACTATTCTATTAGACAGGGGGAGTGATATAGAACATGAAATCTCTGCTGTATCCCTAATAGGTTACACACTTCTTTCATAACCTAACTGGTGAACTGAGTACCATTGTCAGATTCAATGATATGAGGCCATCTCCAGTGAGAGAAAATGTTATTCCATAATGCAGATGCTGTAGTTTTTGCTGTCATGTCCTTAGTGGGAATAGCTTCCATCCACTTGGTAAAAGTGTCTACCACTACCAACAAGTATCTGTAACCTGACTTACACTAACTCGAAGAAGGAGGAAATTCCCCTAAACAGTTATCACTACCAGCACAACTTTCCAGCAATAATTTCTTATTAAGTAAATATTCATTGACAGGTTGAACCTCTGGCAACTGAAGCTCAAGTGTATAATCTTTGTCCACCAATAGTGTAATGGTCTATTAGCAATGGCAGAGTGAAATGCTATGAATCCAATGGTATTTGTCTCTCTGGTACTATTTTCATTTGGAGAAAGGAACTCTTCAGAGAAAAATAGGGTTTGCATGATTATGTATTGCCAGTTTTATTTTTTCAGCAATAATGTATTTTGATCCTAAGGCTACAGTTGCACATTTTTAAAATGTTGTTGTAGCTATTTCAGTTAGCAGATTAAAATATAGTGAAAAAGAATATCCGCCGGATTCACTAATCTTCCATGCAGGACTAGCGTAGTCCTGCACAGAAGCACCCGTGTAGGAGGAGGATGGCAGTGTGCCATGTATATTAATGAAGGAGCACTGCCCAACCTCCCAGGCTTACACGGAGCATGTATGAGTGCAGGAGGCATGTATGAGAGCAGAGCTCTCAGAATAAACATGCCCCTGCTATGTAGAACAGCAGAAAGTGGAAATAAATGAGTGAGACCACTCATAGGTGTCTGCATATCCCCACCAACAGTCCTCCATGTGTTAAACAGCAACAGTACATATAAATAAACTGAAGAAACTCCTTTCATTTTATTAAGAATCTGAGTACAGCTAACCGTAGGTGCGCAGGTCTGCCCATTGCTTAGCTATGGTTAAAGCAGCCATATCAGTGTCCAATATAGGTCTATAGAGTAGTGTAGTAGGACTTGTAAGGTACAGATAACAGCACTGACTAGGAAAGTAATGTGGAGTACAGGAATATATTACTTGTTAACAATAATCAATGGCCAAGGCACCGGGCACCAGCATATCTGGGACTCAACCCTGCACCTCCCTGTCCGTTGGTTCTGCACAATCTTTGGGTGGAACTGCCTCAGGGGGTGGGGTTCGCCCCCCTGGGAGTGGGCGCGGACAGGCACCTGCCACCCATCACCAGGTCGGGGCCGTGGTATGTAGAGTGATCAACGACCAGGTCAGTGATCTCCTATGCCAGCTTGAGGGCCATGTGTCATGATTAGAGAGTCAGCCTGGCTCTCCGGCTCAGCCCCCAGCACAGCCACCTTTGGGGCTGTGAAGGTACAGTGTTGACTCCCCATGGGTGGGACCTCAGTCCCACTGTTATCACTATGGGTCTTGTGGGCTTCCGATATCCCAACACCCCTCCCCATCAAGGTATTTACCCCCCACATGTGTCACATACCACCCCTGTATGTGTCTTGGGTGTCTTGTCTGTTAACCTACCCAATCTACCTCCCGAAATATACCTACTACCTCTCCCCAACATCCCACTCCCACCTGAAAAAAATAAAAGAGCAATCTGCTCCCACAAAAAAATCTCACCCCATACATAGCTGTCCATTTCACACATGTGTCCACTGGACACATGTAATCTAGTCTAACTGGCATCACAATGAATTGTTGTTGTCCTCAACCCTCTCCCAAGGGTTTGAGTGTCCAAATCCACCTCCAAATTCAGTGTATATGCACAGCTGTTGCTGTAGAAGAAATGGGCAGCTATGGACCTTCCCTACACCCTTCCTGCACATCCCTAGCTATTTTCCCTACTGTCTTTACTTCTTTGTGACCCTTTTTCCACCACTTTCCTGTTAACCCTTTTTCTTTTCTTTTAAAGAAATTAGCATGGGGGTAAGTTGGAGTAAGCACTTTTAGGCAGCAGTAAGTGGGTTTAAGCCTGATTGCATGGGGATAAGCAATGCGCACACAGGGTAAGCAATGTTGAAGCTAACTGTATCTAAGCATCTATAACCAGAGATTACCATTGCTTACCTTTGCGCAAACCAGCGCAAACACGCTTACAAGTGCCTAAAAGTGCCTTAATCACTCTGTATACATCAACTGCTGTTCTGTCCAGAAATAAAAGTAACCAGCCTTGGCAGGATGTGAACCCAGCACCCTCTACACTACAGTCACAGTAGTTAACCACTAAGTCATCACAGCATTATGTAAGAATGAGGTTCCAACAAACAAATCCTCGGCATAGGAAAGTCAAGTTGCACATGTGCAAGGGATTTATATACAGTGTTATGTTGTATAACCTGCTACATAGCATAAATATGTGAACTGGAGTACTGCAGTAATTCCAGATATGAGGTGTTATTGTAATAAAGTGTTGACATTCCCAGGACCCCACACAGTGTACATACACATGAATCAAGGGTACAAGACACATATATAACATGTAACGAAGAGGAAATCAATGCCAAAAGGCAAATATCATGCAAATCAAATATTAAGCACCGCTAAACATTGCAAAGCACTGTTTCCCAGACTACTGTCAGGATACTACCAGTGGGAGAAACAGTGTCAACCTGCTAAGTCTAATCTTGAAACAAACGCATGTTCGTCCCTGGTGGGTCGACCCCAAAAATTCTGCTACAAAGCATCTTTGGAGTAACATACCATGCCTTAAAGGTAAGCAAAGAAGGGTACATATGTTCAAGGACTAAATGTTCGGGAAGCCTGAAGATCCATGGGTTGAGACAACTTACGTGATAGGTCCTGAGAAGTGGAGAGTGGGCAATGTGTAGTGGTGTGCTTAGATTAAGCTGGAACATGTAGAAAGGAGGACTGCTGTAGACACGGAGTGTGTGGGTGGGGTGAGGGAACCATGGGTATGAAATTATGGGTCTAGGCATGTGGGTGTTGGAAGTATGCAGTCTGTATATGCCTATATGTAGATATGTATAGATATGTGTGTGTATATATATATATATATATATATATATATATATATATATATATATGTAATATAGAGAGGGAGAGGTATATATCTATTTAGTCATAAATATATGGACACACACACACATACATCTACATATATTAATATGTTTCCCATACTGATGAATGGTATTGCTGGATGCTATATTTGTGAAAACATCAGTGTTATGTATATCTGTGATGGCTTAGTGATAAATCACATTGACTATGGTGTGCAGGCTCCTGGGTTCAAGCCTTGTAGAAGCTGTTTAATTTGTTGCTGGGCAGAACAAGGGTGGTCAGATACAGGGTGATTACGGCACTTTTAAGCAGTTGTAAGCGGGTTTGCGTGAGTCTGCATATTGGTAAACAATGTTAACTGCCGGTAAAATTCAGTTACACCAAGTTAGCCTCAAAATTGTTTATTTTGTGTATGCAGTGCTTACTGTCTTGCAAACCCACACAAAGCCACTTACTAACGCTTAAAAGTGCTTACTCCCGCTTACTCCCATGCTAATTTCCTTTAAAGGAAAGAAAAAAAGGGTTGCTAGGGCAGTGGTGAAAAAGGGGCACAAAGAGGGAAAGACAGTAGGGAAAATAGCGAGGGATATGCATGAAGGGTGTAGGGAAGGTCCATAGCTGCCCATTTCTTCTACAGCAACAGCTGTGCATATGCACTGAAGTTGGAGGTAGGTCTGGACACTCAAACCCCTAAGACAGGGGTGAGGACAACAATAATATTTTGTGATGCCAATTAGACCACATTACATGTGTTCAGTGGACACGTGTGTGGAATGGACAGCTATGTATGGGGCGAGATTTTATTTGGAAACAGATTGCCCTTTTGTTAAGGTGTGAGTGGGATGTTGGGGAAGGAGAGTAGGTATGCTTGGGGAGGATAGGTTGGGTAGGATGACAGACAAGACAGACGAGACAGCATACAGGGGTGGTATTTGACAAATGTGGGAGGAAAACACCTTGGACAGGGCGGGGTGTTTTGAAGTTGCAAGCCCATGAGTCCCCAAATGGAATCAGTGGGACTGAGGTCTCCACCCACGGGCAGTCACCACTGCACCTTCACAGCCCCAAAGGTGGCTGTGCTGGAGGTTGGGTAGGAGGTGCAGGCTCACCCTCTGATTGCACCATGCAGCCCTCAAGCTGGCGTAGGTGATCTTGAAACTCTTTGTCACACTCCCTACACACCATGGACTGGACCTGATGGCAGGTGACAGGTTCATGACCTCCCCCACTCCCAGGGGGTGGCCAAGCACCATCACATGCAGCAGTTCCACCCAAAGGTTATGCAGGGATAATGGAGGAGGTTGTCCCAGGCTTGCTGGTGTCTGGTGCCATGGCCAGCTGAGGTGGGACAGGTGGGTCGATTGACATTGGCATTTTCATATGGGCTATGGTGTTGCTGTTTTACAACAGATAAGGGCCAGTAATAATCAGCAGCAGTCAGGATTACTTATAACAGCATGCATAGATATTGCCAGTCCCACAAGACACCAGATCTAGAACAGTTGCAGAGCAAGGGGAACACATGCATGTATCCTGCATGACATATGTACAAAGGGGAACAGACGTTTGAGTAGTGCTATGAACACTGGCACAATATTGGCATGGTGCTGTGGTAACCTCAGACATTTACTGTCATACCACTGTGTTGTGTGAAGTATGTCCAATCTGGGATATGAAGTCAGTAACTCTCATGGCTGTCACCATGTACTGACTGCAATCCTCACACTATTCTTCTGACATTCTCAGATAGGTGTTCTGTGAGTAACACAAGGAACAAAAGGTTCAACATACTAACCAGTCTCCAGATGACCCTACAGATGGGGATTTCTTCACAAACATCGCACTGTCATGACAGATCTTAAAACCATCAGAAACCCACAAGCTAAGGTAACAATAAGCAGTTAACCAGCACCGGATAGTATACAATGTCCGCAATGTTAAAAAAGATGAACATTTATTCTGTAAGCGCTTTCACAATACATCAATATTGCTTTATCAGATGAAGCAATATTTATGTATTGTGAAAGCGCTTACAGAATAAATGTTCATCTTTTTTAACATTGTGGACATTGTAGACTATCCAATACTGCTTATTGTTACCTTAGCTTGTGGGTTTCTGACTGGATTTATTCTTTGAGTTCTGCTTGCTGCAAGGGAAGTTTTTTGAAGATCTTAAAACAGGCAGACTAACCATAACCACACACACACCCTGTTAAACTGACATTACTCTAAATTAAGAACAGCAACACTTACATTCTGTAGTCATGTCTGGCACATCCCCTCCTGTCTGTTGGCCATTTTCCACAGTGTATGTTGTTGGAGGTAAATCCCAAAACCATCTGTGATGATTTTTGCCAAACACCAGATCTAGGTTCCACTCACAGTGAATTTCACGGCCCAACACCAACATGATGTTCCTAGATAGTGTAGTGTGTTTCCATGCAATTGGCTATGGGAACATTACCACAGCTGTGTCACATTTAGTCAGCTAGAGGAGGACTGCAATTGGTGCAGAGGCCATCAGCTGATCATGACCAACACTTACAAAACACTAGCTGCTGCTTAAGCAGAGCAGGTGTACATATCCACATCCACCAGGGAGAGTGTGGGAGGGACAGACAGAGACAAAGTATGTCAGGGAAGGTGTGGGAGAGTAAAACTGAAGCATGTTTGTGTGACACACATACCAGTACAGGGATTCAAACCCCTGACTGACAATGCATTACTATCACATGTGCATGCAGTTATTGTTTGCACCACATAGCTTACGTGCTGGTGAGCTGTCCAAAAATATATGTGCTGATGAGTGACATCTGCAACAATGATACAGTAGAGATATGGTAGGTGTACCACAAGTGCCTGTCCACGTTGATGGGTGTCAGCTGCAACACAGCCACACTCTCTAAGGGACTCATACACATTGCCGCACTTGCCAGGGTCAGGAATACACTCCCTATCCAGTTATTGTACCACAATACAGTACTGCACAGGTAACACATGCACCACAGGAGCTATTGTGCTGTACTATGGGCAAAGGGCATGTGAAGATGTCTGACATCAGTCAGAATGCTTCAGTATGCCAATGGGAGTTGTACCAGGTGTGAATGTGGTTGGAAGCATCATACACCACACACAGGGACACAGGATGCCAGTACTGATGTGCATGTGTGCATTGTTTCATGGGTGTGTAGTGGTTGGCTGTGCCAGAAGGCTGTACAAGGCTAGGGGAGGGGAATACCTTGGCATCAGGCCACATGGCAATGGTCTGCAGTGTGGACCAGGTGTGTAGTGTCTGGAATGACTCACACAAGTGGGTATTGTATTCACCATCCTGTCACCTGAGTTAGTACTGTGTGTGGCTAGTGCTGTGCAATGCTTGCCATGTATGTGTACTATAGCCCATGACATGGATGGTGTCTGGGATGTGCACACATCCCACATTCATGTACAGTGGCATGTGGAAGTGTACCTGGATTGCCAAGCCCATGTTATGTACACAGATTGTTATCATCACATGTGCCACTCCTGACCTCTTGTGGCAGGGCATGCTCATGGACAGTCCTTTGTGGATTACATTTGATGGCACCACAGATGTTGTAGGCATCCATTGGGGAACATAGTGAAGGTGCACTGTCTTCAGTTATGTGCCTATTGTACTGATGGACAGGCTGCCATGCCCTCTGTAGCCCACTGCAATCACATCATGCTTGCATGCTTGTTATTTGTGAACAGTATGCAGGGTACTACCAACATAGCAGTAGTTGTCTAGGCAAGTGTGCTTGTGTATGAGACACAGGTTCATAGAGTACTCTGTGTAATACTAGGGTTGCTTACTTTGTTCACCAGGCCTTTTATGACATGTAGGGGTGTGGATTGGCACCCCAGCATCTCCGCTGATTGAATCTGTCATCCTTGTAAGGTGGACATTGTGACATATAATATGGCTGCCATATAGGAAAATTACAAAACCTGCTCCTCAATGGGTTAAGGTGTTGCACAGTCACAGTCACCTCCACACAGGTTATGAATTACAAACACTCACTTACCATGTCTGGGAATGGAACCCCTACCAAACTAGTTTAGTACACTATAGCATTACACAGTTATAGCACGTGCTACAGCGATTACTAGGATATCGTTCCACAAAGGTGCATTTCACAGTTGATGATGTCAGCAGACTTGCCAAAGTAGGCCAATGGAGGTTGTAGTGCCTGGGAATGGCCTCAAAAACATTGCTCCACTCTCTGACAGTGGAACACACAAACATTCACACTTACCATGTCTGGGTATAGAACCCCTTCCTAACTAGTTTATCACACTACAGTGTTACGCTATAGCACACGCCACAGAGATTACTAGTATATCTTTCCACAAAGGTGTATTTCACAGTTGATGATGTCAGCAGACTTGCCAAAGTAGGCCAATGGAGGTTGTAGTGCCTGTGAATGGCCTCAAGAATATTGCTCCCCACTCTGACAAAAGAGCACACACAGACATTCACACTTACCATGTCTGGGTATAGAATGCCTGCCTAACTAGTTTAGCACACTACAGCATTATGCAGTTATAGCACATGCCACAGAGATTAGTGGGATATTTTGTCCACAAAGGTGTATTTCACAGTTGATGATGTCAGCAGACTTGCCAAAGTAGGCCAATGGAGGTTGTAGTGCCTGTGAATGGCCTCAAAAACATTGCTTCCTACACTGACAAAGGAACACAAATCCCAAACCCAGGACCTGACAGAACATGGGCACAAGATGTTAACAGTACTCCATCCCACTTGTATGATGTCAGGCTGGTATCAGTAACATATAATGCAGTACAGTGTGGCTAACATAGAGAATGTACAATGTGGACCCACTCAACATTCCTAGGATTCATATACACAGACACATATATGCAGATATATATATATATATATATATATATATATATATATATATATATATAGATAGATAGATATATAGGTAACTGCACATACACACACAGACATATGTATAGGGAGATACATATGTAGAGGGTGCGCACAATATGGTACAGTCACTATGGCTACAGTCACCAGCATACCACATGGGCACTGTATGAGCCGAACATGCAAGTGACACCTGTTTCCTGCAACATATACCAACAGACAGGCCACAGGATATAACAACACACACAGGTTTGCATACATGGGGAAGCTTTATTTGTGTACTACTACAGTAGTGTATGCCATGTCATATAGCTGTGTAGACTCTGAAATATGTTTAGACAGAGTAATGCAACTGTCTAACAGATAAATGTATACAGTATTCTGTAAAGGAGTACATATGTTGCTGTCCAGGCCAAGGCCTTCAAGAAGTACAACAGAAGTGGACCACAGGATAACAAGCAATCAGCTGTAAGTAATGCAGATTTACAGTCCGGCAGCCTCCATCTACAGTCTATACACAATCCCTAGGGGGTACATACTGAAGTAGACACAATGGGATGTATCTGTGATATAAAAAGACATGACTGAAACCATCACAATCACACTGACAAACAGAACAGTCTGTATGGCAGGAAGCGGTAGGCCTGCATTTACCCAAGGTGAATTGAATGTGAATGTACACCCAGATACCTTAAGGCAGCTTACTCCTGTTACCCCCACAGTATTCACTGGTGTCTGTGGCATCTGTCCATTCAGGGCATGTGTATACGACATGGCATGGCCTTTGTGGATAACATTTGCTGACTTGCCAGTTGTAGCAGGTGTCCATTGGGGAACATAGCGATGGAGCACTGTATGCAATGCATTGCCTATTGTAGGGATGGGACAGGGTGCCATGTCCTCTGTAGTCCACTGCAATCACATCATGGTTACCATCTGTCGGCAATATGCAGGGAACTACCAACTTAGTGGTTGTTGCCTGTCCAAGTGTGTTTGTGTCCAAGACATGGGTGGAGAGTGTTCTCTGGGTAATACAGGTGTTGCCTATATTGTTCCCCATGCCATGATGTCACATGTGGGGTTATAGATTGTGTACCCCAGCCACTGTGATGTTTGACATCTGTCATGCTTGTAAGGTGGACATTATGACATTTACTATTCCCAACATATAGGAAAAGTGCAAAACCCACTCCAGATTGCTTTGTACTGCACGCAGGATATGTATGACAAATGCACACACACACACACACACACACACACACACACACACACACACACACACACACACACACACACACACACACACACACACACACCAAAAGTCTCACAGGTGCCATGCCTGGGATTAGAACACCTACCTAGCTACTACAGCAGTACGCAGTTACAGCACACACCACAGAGATTACTGGGATTCTCCTTCGCCAAAGGTGTATTTCACACGGAATGACATCATCAGGCTTGTCACAGAAAGGCAATGAAAGGTGTACTGACTGTCCTCAAAAGCATTGGGCCCTACACATACATACAGACTCAAATTTGACATGAATGAGATTAGAACACCTCCCTAACTACTGCAGCATATCAGAGCATTATCCAGTTACAGAATGCGCCACAGAGACTACTGGAATACTCCTTCACCAAAGGTGTATTTCACAGGGAATGACATCAGCAGGCTTGTCAAAGTAGGGCAATGACAGGTGTACTGACTGCCCTTAAAAGCATTGGGCCTGACACATGCACACACACAGACTCACAGTCGCCATGAATGGGATTAGAACACCTACCTAACTACTACAGTACATTAGAGCATTTCGCAGTTACAGAATATGCCAGAGAGATTACTGGGATACTCCTTCACCACAGGTGTATTTCACAGGGAATGACATCAACAGGCTTGTCAAAGAAGGGCAATGACAGGTGTACTGACTGTCCTCAAAAGCATTGGGCCCTACACATATGCACTGACACACACACACTTACCATGACTGGGATTAGAACCCCTATCTGACTACTACAGCCCATTAGATAGTTACAGAACATGCCACGGAGATTAGTGGGACACTCCTTCACTAAAGGGGTATTTCACAGGGAATGACATCAACAGGCTTGTCAAAGAAAGGCATTGAAAGGTGTAATGACTGGAAGGCTACCAGGGGCAATTGTGTACAGTGATGGACATTTGCATATCATATGTTTTTTTAAAATGTGAGTGTGCTGTGTGGGGCAGGCCTCATGAGAGGGGACCTGTCTGTCACTGTCTGTCACTCTCTTCCCACATCTATTATGTGTATGTCTGAGCTGTTATAGTGTGCTGTCCCTGGATATATATGCATATTCTCATTCATTGTGTGTGCAGAGCATGACTTGTATGTAATGTGAAGTGTTTGCACAGACATATGTGACTGATTGCTGTGTATAGTCCACAGTTGTTTCCAGACATGGGCTTCATTTCTGTGTGTGTGTGAGCATGCTCAGTATGACCCTTCTGTAATTTGTTTTCTGACATGGCCTTCACTCCCGGTATGAGTGTCTGTATTGCATGCGTGACTCCATTTCAGGTAGGTTGTACTCCAGTGCAGGTATTTGTACACTACACCTACAGCCATTAACCTGCTTCTGCATGATATTTGTAGATTGTTGACAATGTGGGTCGACATTGGGCAAAGGCTAGCGAGATTGTTGCTAATTATGTCTGTGCTGCTTCTGCTACATGGTTTTGGTGTTGGCAGGGATACTCAGTGATATGTAGTGTTTTACTGATGTTTTATGTCATCAACTTCTGACAGGTATACATCTTTGCTGGCAGTAGGTTCCTGGGGATTACAAGTTGAATGCAGATTTGTCCAGTAATGTGGTGTGCAACCTACATATTCTTGCACACTCCTGTCATTCTGGCATGGAAACTGCAGACACTTGCTGATGGTTCTGTGCATATGGTCCAGCACCTTGGTGCTGTTGTGGCTGTGGGTCCCATGCCTGTACAATTATCACCATGACAGGATGGCCATATTGTGCTGTAGCCATACCTCCCAGGTATTCAGACTCACTGAGGTTATCCAGGGGCAGGGCTCATTATTCTGTTCATTAACCCTTCACCATTTGGTTTGCAAGCAGGTTTGTGGCCACCCATACCAGTGTTTGCAGCCATGATAAGTATGTGCACACATCAGGGTTTCACCCTTCACACACTCCACGGTGGTGCTACTACCACCCCCCCCCGTTAATCTGTCCTCTTCCTACCATTATGCACACAATATCTGATAAGTATGCCTATAGTTGCCACTCCATCCCAGCAGTATGTACAGGTTGGTCCACAGTTCATGCATTGGAATATGCTAGACATACTACTGGGATACGTCAACATGTCCTTGCATTTGTGTTCTGTGGACTGCGTTTTGTCATTATGTGGGAGTCCATGGGGTAACATACAGTGGCGGTACAGATGGGACACAGACCTGTGACAGAGGACTGTGGGGCATTGGGTACTGATGCAGGCTATCGGTAGCAGGCCAGTGCATTCTGTCAGTTGTACTGAACCAGGCTGCAAGGCAATGTATTCCCCTGGGTTGACAGGATAGGTGTGCAAGGTGGTGATGGCAATTGTTTCTGTCCTTATCAATCCATTGGTGTGGATGCTGGCAGGGTGCATCTTACAGCTATGGACACACATGCAAGGGACACCTCTTCAGCATGCTGCATTCTGTGAGTATTCACATAGTAATGTGGGGATCATATTGTACTCATTCACAGCAGCAGGGAGGTGGCTGGTGTGTTACCTGAGGCTGATGTTGGGCCGTACTGGCTGCATGAGTGCTAGGGTAGCTACTTGCAACTGCCTCACAGGTATACATGGCCCTTTCCCTTGCTGATTGCTAGTGGGTGGACACCAGAAGCTTCTACATACATCACATCTCTGCCTTTTGTGGTCTGCCAGTGTTTGCTCACAGTACATCCTAGTTCCCCATACTACACAACCAACTGATGTGCTGTGAACCTGTATGTACAAACAGAGGGTGTCTCCATTTCACTGTGAAATTTTAAACAGTCTCTTTCTACGGTACTTCCACCTGTGTACTGTGTGTATGTCTGGGCCAACACTCATGCCATGTCCATCTTCCAGATGGTGACAGTTATGACATTTGTACAAATCATATAGTCCATTGCTGCAACATGTCTTGCTGGGATACCAATCTGTTTGGCACTGCAGTTGTGTGGACTTGGCCCAGTCATCAGCAGGACTGACCACTGGACACCAGGACACACCATCCATGGCTATTTGCTAAACACTTTCACACAGCATACCACTCAGAACTATCTAACACTCAGAGCTCTACCTATTGTAGACATACGACTATCCATCTTGCTGATTTGGCCAGCGCAGTTACTCAGTGCTCACTGTTATTTCTCTCACACAAGGCTGGTAATACATTTCTACATTGGGTTGGTGGAGGCACACATCACAACTGTGGACATGTCCTACAACCACCTGGTATGTCAGGTACTCTGTTGTCTTCCACACAACAACCTGACACTCAGATCTCTGCATATTGTACACATGCAACATTCTGTCGTTATAATTGGAGCAGCTCAGGTACTCTGTGCTCTGCTGCTGTGTTACCCACACATAGATGCTACTGCTATACTACATAGGACTGGAGGGGGGCACACCTGACAATTGTAGACATTTCTGTTATACCCACCTAATATTTCAGGTACCCTGTTGGCCTCCACACATCAACCTGACACTCAGAGCTCTGCATATTGTACACATGAAACAATCCATCCTTCCACTTTGGCAAGCTCAGGTACTCTGTGCTCACTGTTATTACTCCAACACATGGATGCTAATACATTTCTACATAGGGTTTGGTGGGGGGGACACCTGCCAGCTGTGGACATTTGCTTTGACCACACTGGTATTTCTAGTAGTCTGTTGGCTTCCTTTTAAATCTGCATTCTGACTTATCCTGCAGACTACAGGCATATCAGTGTAGTACAGTTTATAGGTTTTATTGACCTACATTGCCATTTCAGACTTCATGCCCTTCACGAATGACATCCCACTTCCCGACCTGTTATACTTTGTGTAGGACTGGAGGGGGGTTGATCTCCATTGCCATACATTGAGGACCTTTGCACAGCCTTTCCTTGTGTTCATCTACACCTGTCCTGCTGGCTGGGTGGGACTGTTGTTGGGTATGTGAACCTCCATAGGTTCATAGGTTCATAGGTAGGTACTAGGCTATCAGCCCAAGGGCCTATGTAAGCCTAGCCAACAAGGTTCCCTGGCTTACACCACCCAAGAAAGTTATTTTCCTGTGCCACTGTCTAGCAGAGACACAGAAGTGATCCCCGGGGTGTGTGTGTGTGTGTGTGTGTGTGTGTGTGTGTGTGTGTGTGTGTGTGTGTGTGTGTGTGTGTGTGTGTATATATATATATATATATATATATATATATATATATATATATGGGTTTACTTTGGATGACCGAAACGCCAGTTCGCCGACACGCAAAACACCGAGACCAAACAACCGAAAACACACAATACCAACAACTCACAAAACCGAACACCATTACACCAACACACAAAACGTAAACTATACATTACACACAATTACATATCTACTAACCTTAACCCAAACCCTAACCCTAAGGTCCGACTCTACAGCACACTTACCCTACTTGCACCCTAACCCTAACTCACTTAACCCACCCCTAAACCTAAAGTCCGTCACTATTGCACACTTATCCTACCTGCACCCTAACCCTAACTCACTTAACCCACCCTAAAACATAAAGCCCGTCACTATCACACACTCACCCTACCCGCACCTTAACCCTAACTCACTTAACCCACCCCTAAACTACAGTCCATCACTATCACACACTTACCTTACCCGAACCCTAAGTCCGACAATACCGCACACTCACCTTTCCCACACCCTAACCCTAAATCCCTCACTATCGCACACTTACCTGTCCGCTTCCTAACCCTAAATCCCTCACTATCGCACACTTACCGAGTCACGCTCACACGTTGCCCATGTCGGTCTTTTGGCTGTCGGGATTTCACCTTGTCGATCACCTTCGCTGGGTTGTTTGGTCTCGTGTTTTATGTGTCGGCAAACTGGCATTTCGGTCATCCAAAGTAGACCCATATATATATATATATATATATATATATATATATATATATATATATATATATACACATATATAAAAAACACACACACACATATATATATATATATATATATATATATATATATATATATATAGATAGATAGAACAAAAACCACTCGATAGATAAACGTGCGAATAAATGCAAAAATGTCTCATGCAGGTACGAAGATGGCCAAGCTTCTTTGTCTCTCACAGCAAATACTCCAGTTTAATACACGAAACAATCTCAAAGAAACACGAAATATCTTGTAAGCAAGAAAACAAGGACGTTCTTCTCTTATAAACTGGTTTTAATAAATAGAACAGTGAGCGCTTTCACCCAAAGGCTTTGTCAAACTACAACTGATTAAAACATTTCACATTTAAAAATAGTGCAAACACATCTGATAGGTCGACATTTCAACCAAAGTTAATTAGAAAAATTCTTAAAGAAAAATTACCTAGACTTAATCTTACTGCTGCTTATATCATAGCTATGCTTATAAATAACACACACAAACCACAAATACATCTATATATAAGACAGGTGTAAGAAAATATGTAGAAAAGGCATAATAATGAAGATTTAAAACACAACAATACATGCACTCACATCTAGAAGTGCTGTTAACTAAATGCAACAACAATTCTAACCATAAACAATCTACCTAGCACTGGTTACTATTCAGACAGTCATTAATAACTAACTACTATAAAATCTAACAAATCTAAAAAACTATAAAAATATATTCATAAAGTAACACATAACGTTATATATAGGAAGGGACACTTATTCTCAAGATTTCACTAACATTATTACATACATATAACAACTGCATCGATATAAATAAATTTCATCGGACTTGTTAGAATTTAACATTTCCACATAGAATAATGATCGCAATGAAGGGTTATGGTTTCATCAACCTTTTCTTGCATAGTATCGGTTGTAATTGTATCTTATCATTCAACCCAGGGACCCTATCCGATCTTAATCTAATAATCCATCTAAGCTCACATTCCTATAAATAATTGTCCACATCTCCTCCCCTAATACTGGGTTGTAAGCTCTGTATTGCTCTAAACCTAAAATGATGATCAGGACCATTATTCCTAACATGTTTAGCAAGGGCATAGCTCATAGACCCCAGGCGTATATGGTATACATGGTCACGTATATGTTCTCTCAGTTGCCTTGATGTTTTCCCTATATAAAATGCATTACAGTGGACACATTTAGCCATGTAAACAACATACATACTTTGGCAACACGTTCTAGTTTTAAACTCATACTCAGCTCGTGTGACAGGATGTACAAATTTCATATCTGTGTCAATATACCTGCATTGGTTACAATGATCACATGGAAGGGTATTGAATTCATCTCCAATGGAGTTCATACGTCCTAACATAGGTCTATGACACAGTGTGTTTTATGAGGGATCTCAGCTTCTTACTGAGGGAGACCAGGGAGTTTCTCCAATCATGGAATTTTACTCTTTTTTGCAACAGTTTCTTTCTTCTGTTGTAGAATTTGTTTATGGCAGGGGACCACCAGATTGGCTTCCTTTTTTTGGAGGATAGCATCTTGGTTCTGTTAAGGATTGCACGATCCATGCACTCATTTAAGTGCTTATAAAGTGCATTTGTGTAGGATTCAGGAGTCATACCTCTATTGTCCATCAGCATGGGTGCCGTGAAGTTTGCCTCTTCTGTCTTACAAAGCGTGAAGTTGGCTTTGGAGAATTTTTTTACTGTGGTTTCCCTAATGGGGGTGGGATGTGGATGTCTAGGGTGATTAGCTTGTGGTCGGATCTGACCAACAAGGAACTGACCTCTGGTGTGGAGCACCGGTTTCCCATGTTGGTAATAACCAGGTCTAGGATATTGCTGCCCCTGGTGGGGGTGTGGATAAGTTGATCCAAGGCATTGGAATTTATGAATTCCAGAAAACTTTGAGCACAAGAGTTGGCACATAAGTAGTTTTCCCAGTTAATGGTGGGGTAGTTGAAATTGCCCATTATTAGGGTGTTAGGTTGTACCCTAATATTTTCCAGTGTATCAAGAAATGAGGAGTGGGAATCCTGGGGCATGGTGGGGGATCTGTAGCAAGCTACAATTTGGATTGCAGTCTTGCCCAGAGTTAATTGCACTTGGATAATCTCGGATGCATTATGCTGAGCAACTAGCCTGGAGGTTTGGATATCTTTAATGAATATGGACACGCCTCCGCCTTTAGTGTTTCTGTCCAGGTTAGGTGGCCGAAAGGTTTGGTATGAATTATAGCCTGGTAATGCAGGGGTACTCTCTGGAGCCTTGAACCAGGTCTCTGTCACTGCACAGATGTTAATGTTCTCCATTTTAAGGAGTGCCTCGAGTGAGTGCATTTTGAGGTTTAGACTTCTAGCATTGGGTAGCAATACCCTCAGATTCTTTTTGCTTGTACCTGTCATGGAGGTGAATTTGTCATTTGAACCTTGCCTAAAAAAGGCACTATAGGGATGGCTAGAGCCTTAGCCAGTATCCAAAATCCCAGGGGCGACAGTTACAGGCCATCTCTGGCAAAGAATCGTGGTTTGTCAATCATGTCATCCCAGCCAGACAGATACTTGATCCCCTTAGAATGCTGCCAGAAGCTTAGCCAATTGTTGAAGTCAATCATTTTGCCCTTTTACAGTGGTATTATTTTGGGTGATGGCAGGATGCTAATCAGGGCTGGGGTCATACCTGCCTGGACTACAAGATCGGACAGCTCCTCCATGTCCTTTTTCATGTAGTCCAGGGAAGTACATCTCAGGTCATTCACACCAACATGGACAATGACAGAGTCATATTTGTACTTGTTGTGGAGTGACTTGAGTGCATGTGTTATGTGGCGGATCCTGGTACCCGACAGGCAGCTGACAGTAACTTTCTCCTTGTTTAGCCTGGTGAGTGTGCCTGACTATAGAGTCACCTATGACTAGAGTGTTGGGTACGTTGTTATGCCTTATGGGCTGTGGTTGAGTGGCACACTGAGTTTGTGGGCTATGTGTCATTTGGGTTGTGTTGGGGGGTGGTGGAGGTTGCTTGTGTTTCTGCTTTGGAGGTCCCTGTTGCTTGGGCAGGTTTTTACTGAGAGCCTCCGCAAATGTAGGTGTGTGTTTTGTGTTTCTATGTGTGTCTTTTGGTGGTGTAGGTTTTGAGTGACTATGTGCTGAGTGTGGTGTGGTGCAAGTGTTTACCTTCTCCTCTTGACTGTCTAGTCCAGTCTTAAGTGAAGAGAGCTTTGCTTCCAGTTTGGCTATATAAGTGCATCTCTCACAGGTTGTATGTTGGGTGGTAGGAGGAGAGGGTTGTCTGTGTACATGAGGCAATTGCTGCATTGCCCCAAGATGCCCAGATTCATCAGGTAGACAGAAGAAAACACCGGGAGCTGACCCTTAGACATGCCTGGCTAGGTGTTTATTTGTTAAGTACTAGAAACTGTTTTTCTCTAGACAGTGAGGAAAGTTGAGTGTGTGCCCTATGGACACACATTTCTGTGAGCACATGTCCTGCAGTGGGTTTTTTCACCTTGTATGTTACTGCCTACTTTGTTGACACCAGTATTTGTTATGGTTTCATGCTGCCCATTTAGCTGTCCACTATCTGCTGCCATTCCATTCAGCCACCCAATTCACTTCCTTGCATGTTCACATACATACCATTGATACAACTAGCAGACCATACTACTGCATTCAGTGATTGATAGGAAGGGTGATTTACCTTGCGGCTGTGTCAGTATTGAGGATGGTGCTGGAGGGCTGACTAAGTCAGATGCACATAGTACACCCCCTATACATGGTAAAGCACAGGTAGTATCATTTTTGGCATCCCTTTTACTGTATGTGTGAGTCAGAGAGAGTTTCCATTCCCAGGGTTCCTACTGTGTCAGTGTGTGTGCTATGTGTTGCCTCTTTGCCAAAGACAAGGCATATTGTGCATGCCTCCTTCTGCCTACAGGTGCAGGCTCAGGTTGTTCCTGCTCTGATTCACTCTGTGCCTGTGCAGGTCTTGGCACTGGTGGGGGGCTCTGTGGCCCTGCCCCATGTTGTTCCTGCTGCAGCTGTTTCCACAGGATCATATTGTGTAGCATGGTACATACCATGAAAATTTGGGTACATGTAGCTGGAGAGTACTTCAAGGCTCCACCGGATGTGTCCAAGCACCAGAACCATGACTTGAGCATCCCAAACACACGCTCTATTATGAATCTTGTTTGTGCATGTGCCTCATTATGGAGCTCTTGTTCGGGTGTGTGTGCATTTCTGATGGGTGTCATCAGCCACGGCTCCAGTGCATAACCAGCATCCCCCACTAGGTGGCCATATGGGATATCCCCACTTGGCAAATCTCTGGTGCCGCTGGGTCAGATACCAGATGTGGGAATCATGATAGCTCCCAGGGCTTCCAGCACACACATTCATTATAATGCTCTGGGCATCGCACATGACCTGGCAGTTTGATGGAGGGGAACCCCTGCCCTGCTCATGGAGTGATGCTTCTATATGTATGTGCATACAGTCTATAGCACCTACTACTTCAGGGTATTCTGCTATTTGTTGGAAGAGACACATATTGCTGGCCAATGCCTCATGGGTGTTGAGGAAATATATGTGCTCACCCGCATGTGCTGACATGGCATCCAGGAACTGGTGGAGTACCCTGGATGCTGATGCCTGTGAGATCCCCATGATATCCCAAGTTGGCCTTTGGAAGGTACCTGTGGCTAGTATTCTTAAGTCTACATATACCTTGGTTTCCACTGGGATAGGTTCCCCTCTGTTGGTTCTGTGTCTGATGTGTGGCCGGCACAGCTCAACGATATGCTGTAGGAGGTCCCTGTCCACCCTATAGTACTCCACTATCTCCAGCTCATGTAGCCCCTGGTAGGTTTCCCTGGGTCTGTACACTCTTCTCCTCCTCCTCACTGTGTGTTGGTCATCAGCATTCACATCCTCACCACTCACAGCCTCTTGCACATACTGGTTTATGATAGCAAAAGCAGCCCCTAACATTTTTTCTCTTGCTTTCGTTTTGTAAAATTTCCCCATTTGCATACACCGGTGGTGCAGAGTTTTTGGGAAAAAACAAGGGGGAAAGGTGTTTGCATAGTTTATAGTGGTGAGCTGTGCTGGGCTGGTCTGCTGCCTGTGTAATTGGCTGATTCTGATACATTTCACCTGCCAGCTAAGCTAGTTCTCTTTGATTACCTTCCTACTGCTGTTTTCCCTTCCCATTGCCTCCCTGTTTAAGCCCGTGTGCACACCGGGCAAACAGAGTGCTCACATGTGCACACTGCTGCTATTTCCTGGTTTAACTTCTTTTTTCTTCCTGTAAAACCTGGTGAGTGGCACGCACACCCACTTACACTTTGTAAAGTGTGCTAGACAGGTTTTGACACACCCCCTAGCTTAGCTGTGCTGAGCTAGGGGCAAACCCGAGCCACAGGGCTCCAATCTACTTACAGTATGCCTGACACACCCACCCATGATGTCACCTACTTCTTTGTCTTGCACCCAGCTATTCATACTCTTACACTGTTGGGACCTGCCTCACATGCTGGGGAAAACTGGAATTCACTATCCTTCCCCTCATTTGCATAGGATTGCCTGTTAATGCATAG
Organism: Protopterus annectens; assembly: GCF_019279795.1. Classification (NCBI taxonomy): domain Eukaryota; kingdom Metazoa; phylum Chordata; order Ceratodontiformes; family Protopteridae; genus Protopterus; species Protopterus annectens. The sequence goes on along the minus strand of NC_056745.1, from coordinate 577,462,052 downwards.
TTACATGTGTCACACTGAGCCTTCCCCCTTAGCAACCACTACTCACTGGCCAAGTTGTCTTCTGCCTGCCATTGACTTGCATAGCAGAATACTGATTTTAGTTAGAATGCTTATTTTAGGTTTATTCTCATATTTCCCCTGATCCCATTTCCTGCCCTATGCTTAAACAGCCAAGATTGGCGGAAAAAAAATAAAAGTTGATTTTTTTAAATTTCTTGTATTGTTTGCAATGCCAGTGGCCTTATACTTTATCATTGGCATGTTTCTTCAATGATATGCAGCCTTTATTTGGGGCTGTCATAGCTCTGTTTTGGATTTTGCAGACATGTACTCGGTTACTAACCGAGTACATTTCTGTAGATAGCACTAGTCTTGCACGGAGTGTTGCAAGCTTCCTGGATTGCAGAATCACCTCATTTGCATGAATTTCACCTGCAAATGTGATGATTTGCATACCAGGGCTTAGTCCGTGCAGGAATAGTGCAGGAGCGCTCGTGCACGCCCCTGCAGGCTGTTCCTGGATTGCACGGCAGACATATTGCCTGTGTGGGCTCATGCACCAATCTTGCACTCCGTGCAAGCTTTTGTGAATCCGGAGGTATGTTATATTTAAGGTTAGAGTTGTACAGTTTTTAAATGTTGTTATAGATATTTTGGTTAGCAGATTAAATATAGTTGAAATGAATATGTTATATTTAAAAGTTAAACACACAAAACGATGCAAAAAAATAAAACTTGTAAAAATGAAAACAACCAGTCATAAAAACAGACTTCTTCTTTTATTCCCAAACTACGTTCAAAATGTAACACAGCAAAGATTAAACTCTTTCATCCTATAAAATAGGACTTCTTCAGAATTTAATTTCATAAAACAAGTACACCTTTTATACCATCATCAATTATACCATTAAGGTGAATATCATGTTTTTAATGAAACACGATACAAAATCTATCTAAATAAATAAACTTTCCATATATGTGCAAATAAAAAAGTAAAAAAACAACACAAGACTAACTAACCAGACATTAAAAAATGCAAAAAGTCATACTAGTTCACCTGTTAAAATTTGTGAGAGGCTCTGATGTTTAAAATGGGTTGTAACAAAATATGTTCATTTAAACCTGGAAATTTCAAAGCATGCAATTTAAGTTGCCATGTCATTTCTTTTTCTTCTAATTTCAAATTGATAGAGCCTGCTATATTTAAAAGTTAATGAATGTACACAGTAGTTACTCCCTTATCATTTTTGTATGTCATTTGTATTTAATCATTTTAGACCTGTAGATGAGGAATTTGGAAATTCGACAAATTGGAGTATGTGGAGAAATATCGAAGGAAATAAAGAACAATAAATAGAAAAAGAGAACAAACAATATATAAATGGGTAAAAATAGTATTTGTGAAAGTTACAGTGCATAAAGTTGTTGTTGTTGTTGTCTTTTGGCTTTTCCCGGTTAGGGGTCGCCACAGTGGAATTCGGGTCAGCTAATGATTCGCAGTAGATTTTGATGAACGCTGAGGTGCCAACGAAGGCACGCCCATTTACACATGTCTTTCAAATGCCCACCCAACCGTGGGGAGGACATGCAGACTCCACATAAAAGGCTCTCCCCGCACTCCAGCCGAGAATCGAACGGGAGAACCTCTTGCTGTGAGGCAACAACGCTACCTCTGCACCACCACGGCATACATACTGTGAGTTAATTAGCTTATATAGAGAAAAATAGTACAATAAATAATATGTGCTATATAATAAAACAAAAACACACATTTCTGTCACTTGTAGGAGGATCATACTGAGAGAGAGAGAGAGAGAGAGAGAGAGAAGAAATAACTTCAAATTACAGAAGAAAAAATGTGGAATACAGACAAGATTTATTTTTTTAATTTAGGTATGAAAATAAAGCAAACATAAACAGGAGAATGTGTATAAGAAGGGAATGTAAGGGTACAGTAGATGTGATCCACCACTTATTATCGGATTGTGAATTCAGAAATGTTTTGAACAAAATCATTAGATTGTGCTGGGGTGATAAATGCAAATACATGTTCTGAAAATGTAGTCTGAGTCTATAGAATAATCTGTAGTGTTACAGTAAGGATATGAAAACATAAACAAAACATAAGATAAATGTGTAAGCAGTGTTAAGACTATACAAGCTATGCAACCCTGATCTATGATGTTTACAATTTTGTTCATGGATGCAGGGTCACTAATTAGAACCAAATACAGCTCTTTACATGATGATTGATTGAAATTATTGCAAAACACTAGAGAGTACACAATCAGAATGTGGTTATTTTGAAATTGTAAACTGGGAGGTGTGTTTGTGCATGTCTGTGTTCATGTGTGTGTGTGTGTGTGTGTGTGTGTGTGTGTGTGTGTGTGTGTGTGTGTGTGTGTGTGTGTGTGTGTGTGTGTGTGTGTGTGTGTGTGTGTGTGTGTGTGTGTGTCTGTGTGTGTGTGTGTGTGTGTGTGTCTGTGTGTGTAAGTGTGTTTGTGTGCCAAAAGGCAAATGAAGGCACTGCCTGCTTCAGAGAAACAAATTAAAATACATTGCTGGTGGCATTATTTCCTTTAGTTGATTGCATTCAAACATCCAGTGTGCAAACAGTCAACAATGGTTATTTTTGGGGAGTGTGGCAATCAGGAAAAGATAATGCATATATCTGAGAACAACAAGTAGAAATATAGGACTTTGGGCATTGTTTCTTTCAATGTGATCATAGTCTAATCTTGTCAGTGCAGACAGAAAGTGGATACATCTAAGCATCTAAGTGAGGTAGAGTTGTGCTCTGAGTGAAGGCAGGGAATATTGGATTTTATCATGATCAAAATTAAATAAATATTGGTATAGCTTGTTGGAGAGGGACAGTACATGCATGTGACAGCCAGAAACAAACTGAAATGCATTTTTACATTTTCCTTACTTACCTTAAAATGTTACAATGTACTGCGGTGGTGGTGCTGCGGTAGCGTTATCGCCTCACAGTAAGATGTTGTCCTGTTTGATTCTCAGCTAAAGTGTCTTCTGTGTGGAGACATGCGTGAATGGGCGTACCTTTGTTGAAGGTTGTGCATCAGAGCTGGCAACTCGGTACGTAAAAATCTACTGCCAATCATTAGTGGACCGGAGTTCTGCTGTGGCGACCCCTAACCGGGAAAAGCAGAAAGATACAACAACAACAACCTTAAAATGTTACATTGTACAGGGATGTATGCAGTCAGAAAGTGGTATCTTTATAGGTTCATAGGTTAGTGCTAGGCAATCGGCCTTAGGACCTATACAAGCCTAGCCATAACAATTCTCCTGGATATTTCTTCCCACAATATTTATTTCCCTAGAACCCTGTCTAGCACAGTGACTGACATGATCCCCGGGGTGAATTTCCTATCTCCCATCCAATCATCAAGATTCCTTTTGAAGAGGGTCAAGGAGTCACTCTGCTTGACATGTATGGGCAGTCTATTCCGGAGTATGGGGAGTCTCTGGGTCAAGAACCTATCCCTCCAGCATGTTTTGTTCATTGCTATGACAAGGTTTAGATCCCTGGAGCATGTGACTCTGAGGGATTGGAATTTCTTTAAGTGGAGCATGTCCAACAGCTCAGGATTTGACATGACCTTGTATGTTAAGCAGAGATCACCTCTGAGTAAACGATATGCCAAACAGTATAGCTGGAGTTTTTTTAGACGGTCAGCATATGGCATCGGATTTAGGCCTGCGATTCTTTTAGTGAGGTATTTCTGCGGCCTTTCCAGCTGTTGCAGATGTCTTGTGAGATACATACCAAATGGAGCATTATACTCTATAATGGGTCTAATGAGGGATGAGTACAGTGGGACAATGACCTCCTTTTTTCTGGATGAAAAGCCCTTAGTGATGAGGTGTGCCACATAGAAGGATTTCCTGACTGTTGTGGCAATGTGGTTACTGAAGGTGAGACCACTGTCCACCTGTATCCCTAAGTCTCTCATCACACTTTCGATGTTTAGTGTACTGCCACCTATGTGGTAATTCATGGGTATATGTTTTTTTCCAAAGGTGATAAATATACATTTCTTGGCATTGAGCTTGAGCGCATGGCTCTGGCACCAGGCATCTGTTTCTGTAAGGCCCTTTTGTAGAATATCCACATAATTTGGGGATTCAATAATGGCTCCCAGTTTGCAGTCATCTGCAAACATTATTAGCCAGAGTCCCTTAGTGTTGGCCTGTACTTCAGAGAGCAGAGTAGATGCCAAACAAGAGTGGTCCCAGGACTGAACCCTGAGGTACTCCACTTGCCTGGAGCTGGATTTGGAGTCGACTACCTTTACAGTCTGGGTTCTGTCAGTAAGCCAGTTAGCAACCCATCAAGTGACGTAGGGATTTATGCCCAGCTTAGTACATTTATCCATGATTCCAGAGTGGGATATGGTGTTGCAGGCCTTGGTGAGGTCCAGATAGGCTGTGTGGACCAATTTACCCTTGTCCACAGCTCTGAAGACTGATTCGAAGAAGTCAGTCAGGTTCAGGTGACAAGATTGGCCCTTCATGAACCCAAACTGGTTGGGGTCCAGTGTTTGAAGGTTGCCAATGTCTTTGTTTATAAGTTCCATGATAATGCATTCCATGCCCTTGCAGATCAGGCTCATCAGACTGATGGGATGGTAGTTCCCAGGATCCAAGGTGGATCCCCCCTTGTGGAGTGGGATTACAGTAGCTGTGCGCCACTCAGTGGGCACGAAGCCTGAGGTGAGGCTATGATTAAACATGACACTTAGATGAGGTGCCAGTTCATTTTGTAGTTCATGTAGTACACAGCCTGGGATGTCATCTGATCCCATGGATGCTGTATTCTTAGCTTTGGAGAGTGCGGTTTCTACCTGTGTGGCCATGATTACCGAAATTTGGCAACCTTTTGGTATTGAGATGGGTTCTTTAGGGGGTGAGGGGGGATGAAGTTGGCACTAAATCGATCTGCCAGGATATTGGCAATATCCTTGGAATCAGTACATTTAATGCCATTCTGTTGTAGCTAAGAGCAGATCTGAGCATTGCCATTTAGATTCTTAACATAACTATAGAATGCCCTGTGGTTGTCTTTGGAATCTTTGGCAATTTTATTTTCGTAACTAGCTTTTGAGGATTTTGTGAGAGATCTCAGCTTCTTACTGAGGCTGGTGAGGGAGATTTTTGCATCCTGGGATTTTCTTCTTTTCTGCAACAGTTTCTTCCTTCTGTTGTATAGTTTGTTTATAGCAGGGGATGACCAGATTGGCTTCCTTTTTTTGGAGAAAAGCGTCTTGGTTCTATTTGGGATGGCACGATTCATGCACGAGGGGATGTGCTCGTACAGTTCCTTAGTGTAGGATTCAGCAGTTGAACTTTCAAATCCTGTCTGCATGCATGCCATGAAGTTTGTCACTTCTGACTTCAGTAGCATGAAGTTGGCTTTGGAGAAGTTTTTCATGGAGGTTTCCTTCCTTAGGGGTTTGGGAATAAGGCTAGATGAAAGGGATATCAGAATTAGTGCTTACATTGAAGGTTGGTGCTTGTACCTGAGAGCAACAAGTTGAAATATATAGTTTTGGATATTATGTCTATCACTTGTATCACAGTTCTGACATCTGAGGTATATGCAATCAAAAATTGGATTTCTTTAGAACATAGAAAGGCAAGCTGTATCTGAAAGCGTGGGTATTAACTTTTTCTTGTTCGCTGTTACATAGTCATCAATATCATTTCCAGATAGCTGGATAAAAGTTGCCTAAGAAAAGAAGCTGAAACCTATTACTTGACAATTCTGTTTTCTATTTTCATCACTGTCATACATCAAAGACGTTCAAAAGTTGTACAGTTAAACACTCATTAATCAACGCATCAATCATCACACATTACTTACCAACTCACTGTCACCTCCTCCCCACCTGCTCCATCTATACCCACTAACTCTCCCCTAGACTAAGCTGAAATGCTTTCCCCTTAAAATGTCAATGCACCTCATATGAACTTGTCTATATTCTCCTTTGTTTTAGTTTTTCCTTTCTTGTCTTATCTTCAGTGCATCTACAAGATTATCTCTACTAAACATACTTTATGCACAACAATCAAATGTTACTACCTGCCATACTTTTAATTGTATGTCTAAATCACTATGCTTATGCAAATATTTTATGCAATCATATGTTATCGTCTACTACATTTTTATAACTGAATGTGTAAATATCTCATGTATAATATGTTAGCAATTGTTCTGGAGCTTTTCTTTCCAGGCCTCCACTGAAAACAGACAGCTCTATCCAGTCAGACCTTCCCGGTAAACAAATGTAAAATAAATAAAAATAAATAATAAAATAAATTGAACTTGTTTGTCAGGGGCATAATGAATAAATGCACTTAGGGGAATTAATATGTAAATATAAACACAGAGTTTGTTTTGGACAATATATATTACTTCTTTGCTGTTATACAAGATGTATCTTATCAGAAGGAGCATAGTTTTGTGGGACAGTCTGTGTTAAAGGAGTTGAAAATAGAAATTGTGGAGTATTGTGAAGACATTGAAAGAATAATCTATGTTTTAACTTTCATATTGCTATTATATTGTTGCAGTTTCACAGCAACCTTACTGCAAATGCCTTTAAATTTAATTCACAAAAAAATTTTCCTTTTCCTCACAGAGGCAAATAATTTGTAAATCTAAATGTAATGTGTGTTCATTAAATATTTAAAAAACAAATACATTTTAATGATTGAAAGTAATGTTGTCAAGCATCTGAAATTTTTATATAGGAAAGAAAACATTACTGGGAATTGTGAACTGACAGACAGAAAGTGAGCATGCAGCTCTTTCATTATTTTGTACCTGATAGCAAATATAAGTACAGCTTTAAATGAATGTCTTCATTTATTGTCCAAAAGGTATACTAGAAAATGGTAAAATGCTTCCAGAGATATAATGCCGCATTTATAGATAACACTAATAGGTCTACATGACAGCTAGAATGCACAGGACTGCCAAGTTGAATTACTCTGCTTCCATTAGAGATAAGTACATAAAAAATGACAAAATCTTTCACTTCATCACTAACTTACCCTCTAATAAACACCACTGCCTTATCCTCAAAAAGGCCAAATGACTCCCAGTGTAGCATAGAGAAGGGCTGATACTGAGATCTTATCTTCAGACTTCTGCCTAACTAATTCCATCCACTAGTTACCTAACTCTATACTAAACAAGCACGCACTCTGCAGCCTCAGAAGCTTCTCCCAAGCAACCCTCACCTGCTCCAACCCCCCCCAAACCTGCATGCTATTCCTTGATCATAAAATATGTGAATCCCTCCTCAACCACCGAAAGGAACTGCAGTCCCCCTTCTCCATCCTCAGAGTTAAACTTAAAAAATTCCTCCACCACAAGTCAAACTGTACTTGCTGCATAGCAGAGCACATGACATAAGGGCCTCTCGACCTCTAGCATTTGTCTCTACAGTTACTAAAACTTCCTAACTCCCTCACCATCCCTCTGCACTAACTCTTATTACCCCATAGCATTTCCACCATGATGTAAACCTGAAATATAGTTATTTCAATTATAAAATGTGCATTTCTGTCATAATTGCCAATATATTTTTAATTGTTACTGTACATTTTTATCATAAATTGTTACTTTCTGGTCTGTTTTTTGATATGTAGAGTTTGCTGCCTCTATGTTCTCTTCTTTTCCTTTGTAAATTATTTCACATGGGCAGTACCTGCAGATGATCAGTTGTGATCAGTGTATCACCCCAGTAATCAAATGTAAAATAAATAAAATGTTTTTTTTCAGAGTGGGAACCACAATACATGCCTAAGACATATTTATACTGGCATGTCATTACATGTAAAGTAAAAAAAGTAATACTAAATTTGTCAAGAAAATACTTTTTTTCCACTGGAAATATGCAATGATCAGAACTCCCAGTATTGATTCTGGCAATGTGATGGCATCAAACCCAGCATGCAGCTGCATTTAAAGTCATAATATGAGTTATGACAATGGAACGTTTAACTTCCTTTTTGGTCTAAGTCTTCAAGTACAATTCCATGAAATGTTTATTAAGATTTTTAAGATCAAGACTGAACTGTTAATTTTCTACATAGGTACGAAATGCAGGGTTTACAAGAATTTAGCAACAACAGTCTGGCATGTTACATTGAACTATATTAATCTTGGGAGAAAACATAACTTATTTCAAGGTGTTCAATGCAGCACATACCCAGACAGCACCTGTGTTGAAGTGTCATTATATAAGAAGTCAACACTGTTTACATTTGTTGGGAAAAGGGTTCCCACCTCTCTTTAACATCTTTCATTTGCTATTTTCATTTCTTAAAAGTTAATTTCTTAGAACAATTTTTCCTTCTTTATCTAATACAGTATTGCTCAAGTTGTGTTGCTCATTTGCCTAAATCAGCCCTTTCCCTCAGCTCCTTTTAAAAATCATCTCAGGTTTAAGTCAGTTTCAATGCCTGTCATCTGATGTCATTGTATACCCTAGTTTCACCTCCATCATGTCTAGCCTAATCATTCATGCTGCTCCCAACACATTTTTCTGTTTGTCTTGACTTGATTGTGTAACCTCTCTTCCTTTGAGTTTACATGGTTGTGATGATGTCCAGTTTGGCAGGAGGTTCAGATACAGCTGTCTCTCTACCAAAGTCTTGGATCTCTCTCTGGTTTCCATCTGCCCTGCCTTCCTTGAATTCTGCATTTGATACACAGCCCATCTGTATCTCTATCATTGCTCAGCCCTCATAACTCCTTCTGTCATTGTATGAAGAATTACATGTTGATGTCAGTTCTGAATCTGGTCAACAACAACTACCTCTTGTGTCCCCTTATTCCTCCCTTTGACATTTCTGCTATTTTTTACCATGCCCGCCAGTTTTATGACAATCCAGTGAGTCCCCACCATGTCAGCTTTCTGCCCCTTCTCCTCCACTGAGTATCTGCATAGGACCTAAAGTACTTTCTGTTATTTTCATTTCAGTCCCTTCATTCTTAACATTTTGATGGCTGTTCATATAACTGTTTTGATAGTTGTTTATTGTCTCTTTATGGCCCAATAACTGAACAGAATATTCTAGACTGGGCCCCACCAGATATTTTCACACCAGCAGGATTACTTTAGAGTCTCTTGAGTACATTCCCTTTACTCAACAGCCCAACAATTCATTCATTATGATCACTAAAGTTTCATTTTTCTCTGTATAATGTAGCCTTGGAAAGTTTAAAACCCCTGAAAGTAATTTTCCTCAACCATCCATGTAACGCCATGTTTGATAGCGTGCATACCTTTCCTGAGTTATGCTATGGAGTAGACTGAATATTGCACCTGTCATAGTATAATCAAGGAAGAGACTGCCTCATTCAATAGTCCCAGTTTGATATCAGGTATGTATAACTTGAAATGGCCCAGAAAGTATCCCGGAATCACCCTGCTGGTGAAATCCCTGCCTCTATATACATATCTCATAAATGCCATCTTTTATTTCTGGTCATTTTCTAAGTTCTTAATATCCTGACTATTTTATTAACCACCCAGAGGCTCCATCACAGTTTTCACTGTATCAAAATACTTGTGGTCTATAACCATTAAGGTGTCTACAAAATATCCCAAGTAACAACCAAACCAAAAAGTAAAAATATCACACAGACAAACCAGTTAGTAAAATCCACAATAAAAACCTAGCAGAGCTAGAGTTTTTACTGTGTTAATTTTTATGGGCAGTATAGCTAAACAGTCCACTTATGCTGTGCTGATGAGGTCATAGGAAGGCTGAAACATGCATGTCCACAGCTAGTGGCATTTGGCTTTGTTGGTCTGAATCTGCCCATAAAGACTTAAAAAGTAAAAAAGTAAAAAGTCATGCACATTCAGAAGTCATATAGCTAAAACACTTGATGTTCTTAGTGGGTCATTTACATATATCTCATAGACCTCTATTACAGGAGGTTTAAGGTATCACAGTGAAAACTCTGTCTTGGCTAGGTTTTTCTTGTGGTTTCTGCTAATTGGTTTGTCTCTGTGATGTTTTTACTTTTTGATTCATAACCTGAAACAGTCTTAAGTCTAGGAAGCAGGAAAGTGCAAGAAAGGTTGAGATGTTAAACATGGGGGCAGCTGAGGGGCCCACCAATATGGTCCAAATTGGGACCTCCATTTGCTATGGCTGGTCCTGAGCAATCCTGCATGCTGTCTGTGAGACAGATAGCTATGGAACCAGGTAGTGGATGGATGGGAGTGGTTAAGGGAGGATAGTTCAGTGAAGAGCTTTTGATGTGATGCAGTATCAAAAGCTTTGGATAGATCAAAGAAGATGGATGAAACTAGTTTACCATAATTTCTTTCATGGTTAATGATTTTGGTGAAGTTTAGGAGAGTAGTTATACTACTGTGGTTGGGTTGGATGTCATGCTGAGATTTGGAGAGAGAGAGAGTTACTACTTGTGAAATGATGCATAAGTTATGTCTGGATGCCTTTCTCTAGGATTTTAAATAATGGAGACAGAATTAAAGTGTGTACATAATTTGTGAGATTTGTTGAACTACCTTGTTTGAAAAAAGGAGTACTGAATGATTTTTTTTCCCATAATGGCAGGTATGTGCCTTTCTGTAATGGACCAGTTTATGAGGAAGGATACAGGGTAGGCCAGAATGTCTGTGGCAATTTTGATATTTTCTGCTGGTAAATGATTTGAGGCTAGAGTCATAGACTTAAAGTTGAGTAGATATTTGTGAACGGTAGGTGTGGAGATGGGACTGGGGATATGTGTGGGTAGGCAGGGCTGTGTTAAATGTTGGTTAAATTAGGATGCCATGGAATCAGTGCTATTTGATATCAAGGGTGTGGGTATAGTACTTTGGTCAATTGCAGTAGGTAAAGATGACCATAATAGTTTAGAACTATTTACACGATTGTTGCATGATATGAAAGAAATGTTTGTGTAATATAATGTAGTATTTGGTGAGGTCCTAAGTTGGCTGAAGTTTTATAGGTGAGATGGGATTTTATTTTTGTTTCATTCTTTCCATTATTTATCTTTTTGTATCATAAGCAGTTTGGTTTGGTTTGTTTTGGTAACCAAGGTGCTGGGTTTGTTTTGACTCTTTTTGTTCTTATGGGTGCTTGCTCATTTAGTAAACTCAGGACAGTTCTATTGAAATGAGAAATGGCTTCATCTAGTGGCTAGCTTCCTTACTGCCTCTGTGAAACAGGCATTTTGTATTTTCTATTTCTTTTGTCTGCTAATGAAGGTCTTCCCCAGTCTCAGGATGTCTCATTCATACTCTTCGTCCTCTGCAGTCATCCATTAAGTTGTTGCCCAACACCCTTTTCTAGATTGTTCTGTAGTATCATATATCTATTGCTGTGTCTTCTATGCTGTCCCATGCTACGACTAAGAACCATGAGCAATCATTCCATGTGATTCCTTCATCTTTACCCATCATATGAATTTATGTGTGTGTGTGTGTGTGTGTGTGTGTGTGTGTGTGTGTGTGTATATATATATATATATATATATATATATATATATATATATATATATATATAGATATATATAGATAGATATATATGATATATATGGGTTTGGGTTACAGACAGTAGTCAACAATTCAAATTGTCGAACAGAAAAAAAAAACAATACAGCTGATCGAAACTCAACTTATGGCATATATGGCCTTTTTTTCTGTTCAGCATCATGGTACAGTGGGGATCAGTTGCCCTTTCCCCACTGTGCTGCAGTCTTGGAGTTTGCATATATAATTAGAAAGGGGTGTGGGGGGAAATGTGAGGGCCTTCCCTATGGAAAAAAGTTTAACTCTTTTTTTTTTTTTTTTTTTTTTTTTAATTTTCAATCAGTTAGTAATGGATCAGTTGTGCTTTTGTGTTTGATTACTTGCTGTTCATTATTTGTTCACCATATGCATCTATGTATATATATATATTTATGGTTGAAGGCTAAAAAGCTGAGTGATCACATGAGCAAACACCTTTTACTGCTGAAAAAAGACAATGCTCATAGCTTATGTGAGAGAACATTCGTTTAAATGGAGTTTCAGTCTGCAGCCTTTTGAACAGGGTCACAGTGCAGTGGGTAGGGGAATTTGCCCTTATCCTGCTGTTGTGCATCTTGGAGTGCAGGGGAGTGGGTTACCCACCTGTGCCAGACCATTTTTGTACAATGTACCATGATTCATATCAAGCAAAGTTTGGGATGCCCACGTCATCTTGCTACAAAACTGTGACAATGATTTTCACTGGAGATGTTTTTTTTTTTTTAAGTGCAGCATAATTCGTACAGAGTTCATTAGTTACTATGCTTTATGGGATTGTCTGCTTTCTGTGTTAACTCTCAAGTTCTTCCATTTTTGATGCTATAGTATATGCCACAAGAAGAAAGCTATGGGCTCCAAAGAAATCCATTTATGAGGCAAATAATAATGGTTCTAATACGTCAGTTACATTCAGTAGGAAACCCATATCAGAAACAGTAACTTGAGCATGTCGTCTGTAATGAATAGTCATACTTCGCATACACTGTTGTTTGACTGTCTGTAAGTCAAATTGTTTCCCTTTGATTAGTTTAATTTTTGTTTTCTTTCTTACTGACCTTTAATTAAACTGGGAAATACAGTTTTTATATACACTGCCTGATTTAGGGGCAATACAAGGAGCTGTGTATTAGATATTCTCCAAACAGGTGTGATCGTTGAGTCACTGCCACAATCCAGACATCATCTTGAACTTTTGACCTTTATTAAATTTACAGACCTGTCTGCTATGATGTGGCTAACGAGGGCATCCCTATTTGAGGTGGGGGCGCGCACCTTAGTGATTAACGCTTTTCTGTACCCAGGCATAGTAAACAGGAGTTAGTGATTACTGATGAGGCATAACTTCTGTTAAGGCCATTGCTGCTTTGACCTGGGTTTTTTATATATTCAGTGATGCATGTTTCTGCATTTTCCCACTTGTCTTTACCTTGTAGAATTTCCTTGCTTTTCAAAATGGAGGAGTCGTGGGCAAACTTTAGACTACAGTCATCTTCCACTATATGTTGGGCTGTGTTTTCACAGAGCCACAAAACTGATGAAATTCGTTATTACACATTTGCTATTCAGCAATTACTGACCTCAAGATTCTAGAAAATCTAGAGCAAACCTAATAGTTGCCAGTAAACGAAAAAAACAGTCTTGACCGCACGTCATAAAAGGTGCGGGGGAAATTTTCAGTCTGCTAGGCTTGCTCTATATAAAGAGTTAATAATTATGTTGCATTTTGTAAATTATTTAGACTGCATCTTCAACTATAAAAGGTGATAATAAACAAAATGATGCCGATATTTATCGTTTTTCTCAGCAGTCTGTCTTTCATCCAGCTACAATATGTGAACTGCGCTGAAAACACATTAAGCAAAAGCTGCGACTGCCTCCCTGGGACTCTTTCTGAACTTCCAAAAAATCTGTTTCAGATGGTGACGGAACTAAAAGCGTCCACTCCGGTAAGAGACGTGTATAATAAAAATGAAAAATAATAATAACAGCAATAATAATCATAAATACTGTAAATGTCAACGGCAGTAATTAACAGAGCGATATCGTTAATGACTGTCAATTCATAGAATTCATAGATTGCTGTTATCTTTGAATCCGCATCTTAACCTGTCCTTGACTTTCTGTTTCAGAAAGATACAATTAAACACAAGAAATTACTGACAAAAAAGATGGGTAAAATATTCAAGGTAAGGGTAGCTCTTGCCCCTAGTTATATTTTTAAAATAATGTGCTTCTTGTTAAAAAAGTGCTTGCTCTTTTTTTTTTTTTTTGCTGCGCAGAGACCAGGAGGTTGCTATATTCGGAAGGAGGTGCTGAACTTCTATCTAGAAGATGTATTTGTAGAAGACTATAACAGGACACTGGGGGTGGCTGCTGCAAATGTCTTTATTACACTTAAAGTCCTCAGCACTGCTGTCACAAGATGTGTAAGTACTATTAATTTAGCCTAACGTTCCATGGTATGCAGATTTACGGGACCCTTGTGCAAAATCCAGTTCTAGTAAACACCGAAAATTACTAGAGCTTAACTGTAAGTAAAGCGAGCTATAGTAATGGGGAGGCAGACAAAGTGCAGTTTCACCTAGATTTAAACTTGCCCCCCCCCCTCACACACACACACACACACACAAAGCTTCAAGTTACCGGTTTGTTACTAACTGATTGGAAGTCAGTGAAACAGCAATACCGGAGGACCGACCACAGTTAGAGTGAAACAGCTTCCATACCTTCATTGTTTATCTTTTCCACAAGGCGTCTTTGTTTAATATGCATAGATACATAAGGTGGTGGTGGTGCTGCGGTAGTGTTGTCGCCTCATAGTAAGACGTTGTCCTATTCGATTCTCAGCTAGCGCATCTTCTGTGCGGAGACATGCGTGAAAGGGTGTACCTTCGTTGAAGGTTGTGCGTCAGGGCCGGTAACTCGGCACGTAAAAATCTACTGCCAATAATTAGCGGACCTGAGTTCCGCTGTGGCGATCCCTAACTGGGAAAAGCCGGAAAACACAACAACTAAACCCTTCAGAGTTTCAGGATAGAATATGATTCATCAGGAAACTTCAACTAGTAGTCCTCGATTTTTTTTTTGCACAAAAAATCATGAGAAAATAACTTTCAAAAGTTTAAAAATACTGGATTAAAAAAATACTACAACGGGTTTTGCATCAAAATGCAATTTTTGAAAAAACATGTATTTCGAATTTCTGACATTATTTACTGATGGTCATTGTCAATGAATTGCCAGAAAATCAAAGATTTAGGGATGGGCAGGTCAACAAAAAAAGTAAAAAATAACGACATTCTAAAAATCATGGACAACAGAGAGCTATACTGTGTGTGCGTTGTGTGTACGTGTATGTGCATTGCGCATTTACATGAAGCCTAAACTTGGCGATTTCTGGATAGGTTGCATCTTACTGTAGTGAAGGTAGAAAAAGTCTACCTGTAAAAGACTTAACTGTCACATTTCCTAACCAGAATTGATTCACAGAATACAGGATGGTTACCATTTGTCTATTTTGTTGGGGTCAGGTAGATGAGATAAGTAAAACAGTGTAAACAATTAATATAGTATGACATCTAAGCCTTTTTTGGTAAGAAATTTTAAGAAGTTGCAAAAATGTTGCACTGCTTGAGAATCTGGGTCAGCGTGCAAGCAGTATGCTTTTCATTTCAGAAGCAAACATGCAAGTGTCCGCAGCATAAATCTTGATGCAGCATAACTAGAAGTTCTAAAGCTCCTGTAAAAAAATACTTTTTTATAACAATAAAGGCAGTGGATAAAAATGCTGTGTACGTTTCTGATGTCTACCGTTTGAAGAGAATTGTACATTTTCTAGGTATCTCCCCAAGTGGTGCAGGCGATCTAGAATTCCCCCAGCGTCAGATGCCACAAGCACAAGACACCGGTGACCCCAACGCTGACCTCTTTTCTCCGTAGGAAATCCCTACTGGTGCGATTTATAGGTGTGCGTGTACCTCGTTAGGAGGAGCGTTTCTCATTTTTGATCTTAAAAAGTCCATGTTCCTCAAAGTTCCACATTCAGTGTTAGGAAATTTTTTAACTGATATTAGTTGTAAATAGTACTGAATCATATTAATTTATTAAGATAACATTTTCTAAATTTAAAGAAGCACATTTTAACCATCCTATGATCTTCCTAGTTGAAATTATTAGTAAGTTGTAAGTAGGTGTTCCACAATTTATCCATTTGCTCCACATTATGAGAAGCAGCCAGTGTTTCTCATTTTGGAGATGTAAGGTTGAGAGCTATGCCTTTCAGCTGTCCAGATTTTCACAGACTGTCCAGATTTTTGAATCATATTTTCGGACTGTTCCTCAAACCATTGAGAATCAAAGTCAGAAAATAATGGACATTTAAGACTTCATACCCTTCAAAAACTCATGTTAATGCAAAACCTGTCGTTCTATCAACTTTTGAAGTTTATAAGATCAATATTTTAAAAAGTCTGTATTCTGGGCCTTTGCCCCCCCCCCCCCAGACATTATTTATGGCTTTGTCCATATTTTTGAGCTAAGAGGTTGGCATGGTTTGCAGGGAATCCATAGTTTTGGGAGTTCTTCCTCTTTGGAGCTGGTGTTTCAATGGAGCTGATATATGTAAGTTGTACTTGCGCAATGTCTCCTAAACTAAGGACAATTGTGAAAATGCAGTGAGGAAAGTTGGTGAGATTGTTTGTTTGCGCTTGGCAATACTATTTATTGTTGATATTATCATTACTGACAATTGTCTTTACAACTAATAATTTATTATTAATAACGTTTTTATGAAATACTCTGTTACGGGCTTAAACAGAAGTAGAAATTTGATAAATGGACAGAGTTAATCACCAATGCACTGAATTTTTTCTATGAACTCCATCACTGATAGGATATTGACATGGTGCAGTGCAGTGACATCAGAGAAGGGTGGTGGAGTGGTGGTATCATTCAATAGGAGTCATATAATGAACAGAAGGAATACTCTGTCTGTATGTGTGTGTGTGTGGGGAGGGGGGTGGAGTGAGACATGTCTTGAAGCAATATAAGCACTGAAACTGCCTAATTAAAAGATCACTGTGTAAAAAGTAAAAAAAAAAAAGTTAATGAAGGCATTAGAAAAATTCGTAGATCATCGTATACAAGTAACATGAGTAAACAATTGATAGAAAATAGAACAGAAAGGATATCAATGAATATACCAACTGTCAAAACAGAAATGCATAAGGGGAAGACATTTTGAAAATACAGTGTGCATGATTCAGAGTATAAGGAAACAGTTTTCAAAGAAAGGGGGTGGATGAATTGAATACTTTTTCAGAAGTAGTAGGATAAAAAGATATATGGAGTTCAAGAATACAGGTAATAAAATGCAGTTGTTATAACAGGTGGGAAGAAATAAACCGTTAATTAAACAGTATACTTGTCTTATGAAATACGTGATATGCAAGCAGAGATTCTGATATTCTCACCCTTCAAAATTCCATTTTTACTTATAACCCTATTACATTTTAAGGAGCAATGATCTATAATTTCTTACTCTTCATATGACATGGATATAATTATATAAAATCAATACAATCCAGTAATAGATAAAGGGAGAGGATAACTTTTGTGGGGCAGGCAATCATTACCTGCCAATATAGTGTGCATTGATATGGTCTGTAATGCAGCATTAACTCTTCATGACAGTTTAAAGAGGAAATACACACGTTTCTGCAATGTAGAGTAAGTGGTAGGCATAGAATAAAGGACAGTTGATAAAATACACACGTTTCTGCAATGTAGAGTAAGTGGTAGGCATAGAATAAAGGACAGCTGCTAAAAAATGAAAACAACCAAGAGAAAGTTAATGAAATGAAGTTGAATTGAATGGAGCAGAACAATGTCTTTTGTGCCCCTATATTATATAATAAAGTCAGTTTTTACAACAACAGAAAGATTTGTTTTATTTTTGAATCAAATCTGTTTTCCCACAGAGGATAAAGTGTTGCTAATGGTGTTGGTCTTAGTGGTGTTGGGAATGTAGGCAAGTTGTGTGACAACTGCTTATGAAAGAAAGTAGAGGTGGACAAAGATACACATTGGTTTGTAGAAGTCACTGCAATGAAGGCCTGTACCCCCCTGAGGTACAGTGACTTCAGAATAGGGCCAACAGAGGACACAAAACAATTTATTTATGAACTGGTTGATGGATATTTCTCAAATGTTTTTCATTCAGATCTGCAGAAATTATGCTTTTCTCCACTCTACTGATGTAACCTCATAGGGGGAGATAAATTAATATGTGGAATAAAATGGAAGTCAGACTAAAATGTAGCAATTATTCTAGGAATGACCTTTGAATCCATGAACCAGTGTAGTGCCCATAGATTGCCAATTAGTAAAATCATAGTACTTTATGGTGTTTTAGCATTACTGAACTACTACTTTATCAGATAAATATTTGTTTTCACTTTCTTACTGTCAGATGATGGCTTACATGAACACTGTTTCAGTTTTTCAAAGTTCTATGGCTTCAGTATGTGGACATATGGAACAAACCAATCTGTCAAAAGTGTGCATAATTCCTGGCTTCCTGTGTCAGTTCTGCATTAAAGATGGGTCCCGTGGTAAATGTACTTGTTATCAGAATCTTTACTTCAGGTAGAGTTAATGGTGTAATGAGTCATGAAATGTGATATACCTTAAAATAGCAGGCGACTAAGTAACTTCTGATAGCATATTTTAGTCTAATTTTAATCAGCAGAACAGATGCCAGTTTTGAATTCACCAGCTCTGTAGCATCTGTCAAGACTGTATAAGGACATTTTCTATGGTTTTGATAAACACATCTTTACTCTCTGCTATCCATTTACTTTTCTTTGGCTAATACTTGAACAAGTCTGCATTCCCAAATAGGATGTAAGCATCATATACAATAAGCAATAAACAATTGTTTTATTGAAACAGTGGTGAACAGCATAGCTGAAATGTGGGTAGGTAATTTTAGAAGTCACTTTGTAAGTCTATTACTTATTTGGAGACATTCTCATCAAAAGCTTGTCAAAATGAAATGTGCCATAAACTTGACTCAGGTATGTCAGTGCTTAAAAATAGCATTGTAAATACACTTAAAAACATGGTTTATGGGTTATGGAAGAAGTATTGCATGTGTTATTAGCTTTATAGGCATCACTCATAGACCGCAAGGGCCTTTTTAAGTCTAGCTATGCATCCCAAATCTCTGACAAGTTCTGATACCCTTGATAAGTGTAAGTAGGGGTTTGGGTGATGAAACATTTACAACTAGGGACCTGGGAGTTGAAACATTTACATGTTGCCTGTGTCCAGACTATCAAACTAAGGGTGAAGTAGTTATGCATACTGTATCCCTTAATGCAGCCTCTCAAACTACAGCAGGGAAACTAAACCTTATTTAGAGGAAGCACGGGCCATGCCATTACAAATGAATGGTGACTTCATTTTTGATTTTTATGTCTTTGTATATTTATATGGTGACAGGAACCTGTACAAAGCTTTAATGAGTAGTCAGATAAGTACTCACCAGAAATCCTGTAGTAATTCTGCTCAGCACCAATGTACCATCGATAGCACATTATTTTTACCTTGAAAACTTAAAGTGGGATTTCCAACTGATATAGTGGTTTGGGGTTGGGTACAGCTTATGAGGTATTGCAAACTAAGAGCCCTATAGTATATACATAAAGAGGACATTAGATAGATTAAATTTTGAATATTCCCAACACCTCTGTGTTTATCGGACTGCCTGAGGTTTATTTTCTCTGTTGTGCTTCTAGTACAAAGACTTACATTCTGTGAAATTGTGCAGAACTAATATAGCAGAGCTAACTATCTGGCTGTGTTGGACTCTGTAACCATCTGATATACCAAACTGATGAGTATATTTTTGCACTTGATTTGTAATGTACTGCATTTATATATTTGCTTCATTGTTTATTGCTGGCCTCTGTCCTCTGTATTCTGTCTGCATTGTTTGCCTCTCAGGGTAGTTCAGTAGCTAGTTTCTGGTGGGGGTTGTTTTGTTTCTGTAGAGTCAGCCCACCTAATGTGCTAGCTATTGGCCAACACCTCTGTGTTTATCTGATTGACTGAGGTTTATTTTCTCTGTTATATTTCTAGTACAAAGACATGCATTCTGCAAAATAGTGTAGTGCTAATATAACAGAGCTTACTACTTGGCTGTGTTGGACTGTATAACCATACTTTTTTGCACTTTATTTGCACTGTACTGCATTTATATATTTGCTTCATTGTTTAATGCTGTCCTCTGTACTCTGTATTCTGTCTGCATTGTTTGTTTTTCCTCCCCTCCCACCCAAGTGTTGTTGTACTCTTAAACCTGGTGGCTTTGGAAATGCCCACCTCTGCTGTAAAATTGATTTTGGACACTCCTTCCATTTCCATCTCATTTGCTCACTCAACTGAGTATAGTGAGATCATTTGTGAAATAATACCCCCTTGCTTCTTTGATTTTGGACACTCCTCCCTGTCCCATCTCATCAGCTCAGTCTACTGAGTACAGAGAGAGCATTTGGGAAAGCCAACCCCCTCAGTTTCTTAATCTTGAACTATCTTCTGTTTCCTCTCTCTCCACTTAATAAAAACAAAATAAAACAAAATGAAAAAATACACGTTATTTGGCTGCTTTTACTGTAATTGTGTTCTTCCAACTTTATCACCTTATTTTTGCTGTGTGCTCTTAAGTGTTCAAGTGCTTTTATTCTGCTGCATGTATTACTGCTTGTTAGTAGCCTGATTAAATTTATCTGTTATTCTAAGCATCTTATTTTTAGTTTTAGCATTGTGCTTCAGGTCAGTTACTTTATATTTAAGAAGTTTTTTGTGGTCTACACTCTTGTGGACAAACCCTTATCAAAATCATCTGCCCATAAATCTGCCCAAGTTATCAAAACACTATGTCTGGACAATTTCCATCAGTTTCTCCTGCC
Source organism: Protopterus annectens (assembly GCF_019279795.1). NCBI lineage: Eukaryota > Metazoa > Chordata > Ceratodontiformes > Protopteridae > Protopterus > Protopterus annectens. The sequence goes on along the minus strand of NC_056745.1, from coordinate 577,441,489 downwards.
AGCCTGGTTAACATGGGCATACTGAGACAGTGTAGCAACTGCCTCATGTTTACTGACAACTCTGTTCTCCTAGCACATAATTCCGCTAATTGTGAGAAATGCATATACATCAGTAACCTGGAATCCATGTTGTCTCATGCCATAGTCAGTACTCCTGACAAAGAGGAGATTGCCAGCACAAACACCACACCACTGACATCACATAGCCAAGCATGACACACACCCACCTATGTAGAGGTCCTTAATAAAAACTTACATAAACAGCAGAGACCTCCAAAACACACTCACAAACATTCCACACACAACACCAAACACATCACACATAGCAGACCACACACCAGTGTCTCACAAACGCAGCCTGTAAGGCAAAAAAATAAACCATCACAGCCCACAAGGCATAACAATAAACCAAACATACTAGCCATTGGTGATTCAGTTGTGAGATACACCAATGTCCCCCTCACCAGGTTCAACAAGGAGAAGGTCACAGTCAGTTGTCTGTCTGGTGCCAGAATCCGCCACATCACACACGCACTTAGGTCTCTCCACAATAAGTACAAGTATGACTCTGTCATTGTTCATGTTGGTGTGAATGACTTGAGATGTACCTCCGTGGACTATATGAACAGAGACATGATTGAGTTCTCAGAGTATGTGTCCAGGACAGATATGGCCCTAGCCCTAAGCAGCAACCTACCTTCACCAAGAAAGTTACTACAATACCAACAAAAAATGATTGACTTGAACAATTGGCTTAGTTCCTGGTGTCATTCCAAAGGGATCCAGTATCTGTCTGTATGGGATGACGTGGTTGACAGGCCTTGTTTATTCCAGAGATGGCCTTCACCTGTCACCACTGGGATTCTGGGATCCTGGCCAAGGCTCTCACCTCCCCCATTGTGCCTTTTTAGGCAATGTCCCAAAGACAAATCTTCCAACATAAAAATTCTGTCAAAGAGCAAACTGAAGGTCAAGCTGCTTAATGCTAGGAGCCTTAACCTGAAAATGCACTCACTGGAGGCTCTCCTCACACTGGAAGATGCTGATGTCTCTGCAGTCACAGAAACTTGATTCAGGGCTGTGGAGAGCATCCCTGCCTTACCAGGCTATACCTCATTCCACACATTCTGATCCCAAAATGAGGTCAGGAAGACTAAGGGTGATAGAGTCTCTATCTTTATTAAGGACAGGCACACCTCCAGACTGGTTTGTCAGCATGATGCACTGGAGCTACTCCAGATGCAACTGACAGTTGGCAAAACACCCATCCAAGTTATAACCAGCTATAGACCCCCTCTATAACTCAGGACACCCACTCCTCTTACCTGGATCTGCTTGACTTCATCAAGGTACCCCCTAACACACTTATCCTTGGTGACTTCAACTACCCCATCATAGACAGGGTGAACTATTCCTGCACGAATGCACTCAATGATTCCTTGACTTCATCAATTCTAATGCACTAGACCAGCTTATCTCATCCCTCACAAGGGGCGATAACATTCTGGACTTGGTTATCACCAACATGGGTGACCGCTGCACCATTCCCATAATATGTTCTTCCCTGGTGAGATCATATCAATAGACTGTCTAGTTCGAAGTTTCTATCCCACCCAACACCCCCCAGTCATAATCAAGCTAAAAAACATCTCAAAAGCTGACTACAGCCTCCTAAGAGAGGGTATCCATAGCTTTACACCACCACCCACCTTAGAGGATGCAGACAACTATGCTGAACAGTATGCCAATGCAGTATACAAGCACCTGTACAACTGCATGGACTCAGCCATACCTAACAGAACTAAAACCTGCTCCTCGAGGAAACACAAACCTGTTTGGTGGACATCCTCTATCAACAAGCTTTACAACAAAAGGAAGAAACTGTTGTCCAAGGGTAAAACGGAACACATTCCAAATTGGAAAAACTCCCTCCTTAGCCTCAACAAGCAAAGTAGATCACTAATGAAAACCTCTAAAGCCAATTATAAATTGAAACTAGTGTCTGAAACAAACGGAAACCACAAAGCCTTCTTCAGTTATGTCAGGAACCTCCATGCCAAAGCCCAAGTTTATTCCAAATTAGTAATTAACAGTATCATTAACACTGATACTGTTGACTTACCCAACCTGCTAGCAGATAGTTTCAGCACAAACTTCACTCCCCTGTCCCCCCAAAGGCCCATTCAACATCCACCGATACTTGTCCCACACCTCACATCTCCATAGATCAAGTGTTAAAGGCCCTATCCAAAACAAAGAACACAGCTTCCACGGGACCTGATAGTATGCCAGGCTGTATTCTGTACCATATCCAGCAAGAAATTGCTTCACCATTGAGCACCCTATTCAACCACAGCTTAAGTACAGGCTTCATCTGAGCAGAGTGGAGAAATGTCATTGCCATCCCCTTGCACAAAGGTGGTGCCACTACTGACCCCGGAAACTATCACCCCATTAGCTTGACAAGTCTGATCTGTAAAGCCATGGAGCATACTATTATTATAGATCTCATAAATAAGGACACAGGTAATCTCCAAGCACTTGACCCCACTCAGTTCGGATTCATTAAGGGCAGATCTTGCCTGTTGAACCTGGTTGACTTCTTTGAGACTCTCACCAAGGCCCTGGATGAAGGAAAGTCAGTACATACCACTTACCTTGACTTGGCCATGGCCTTTGACACTATTCTCCACTTGGGCATCATCGAAAAGCTAACACAACTTGGAGTAATCCCCATCTCATCAGATGGGTGGCCAGCTGGCTCACCGACAGGACCCTCAAGGTCAAAATAGGTGACTCCACCTCTGATAGCAGACCTGTCACTAGTGGAGTTCCCCAGGAATCTGTCCTGGGAAAAGACAAAAGGCCTGTAGCTGACCAAGTTTGTGGATGACTGTAAGGCGGGTGCTGTTATTGACTCCCCAAATTATGTTAACATGCTACAAGAGGGTCTCACAGCAACTAATGACTGGTGCCAAAATCATGGCCTCAAGCTAAACGCAAAAAAAATGTATCATAATACCATTTGGCAAAAACACGGCCCCTACTGATTACCACATCAATGGCAACCCCCTAATCACACAACCTGTGGTGAGAGACCTGGGTACTCAGGTTGATAACAATCTCACATTCGACCATCATATAGCAGCAGTGGTCCGAAAAACCTTTTACTTGGTTCACCTCATAAGTAAAGGGAATTCATCTAGAAAAAAAGGCGGTTATTACCTCTCAATACTTCTCCCTCACTAGACAAATAATTGAGTATAACGCCCCATTTGGTATGTACCTCTCCAAACATCTGCACCAAATGGAAAGGTCACAGAAATACCTCACAAACAGAATCCATGGCCTCTGACACCTGTCCTATGCAAACAGGCTGAAACCACTATCGCTCTACTCAGTATCATACAAGTTGTTCAGGGTGATCTGTGTCTTGCCTACAAGGCAATCTTGGACCCTGCCCTACTAAAGATGCTCCATATCAATAAGTCTAACTCCAATATCCATAAGTCTAACTCCTCACACATTACCTGCTCAAAAGGCCTGAATCTAATATGTGACATCCCAAAACCTACTGGAAAGACTTGTTTGTCTCCCAGAGGCTGCCCCATCTCTGGAAAAGACTTCCCATACTTGTCAAATAGACTACCTTGCTGACCCTCTTCAAGCACAGCCTTGATGAGTGGATGAGAAACCACAAATTTGTCCCAGGGGTTCCACTTGATTCCCTCATTAACAGGGATGATAGGTGCTGACTGAGGTTATTTTGGGGTGATAAACTGTTGGCTAGGCTTGTAAGGGCCCCAGGGCCATTAGCCTAGTAACCTCCTGTGATCCTATGGTGACTGGAGCTGGTTTATTTTGTGATTTAATTGCATTAAAGAGAGATTGGAAACTGGCTGATCTTGCTCACCCAACACTGTACACCCAGGAGAGTTGCCCCTCTCGACCTGTCCAAGCTACACAACTGCATTGTTGATTACATCCTTCTCAGATGTCTGTATTAAAACCAAAAATAATAATAATGACCAAAGTCACATATTTCAAATCTGTTTTACACAAACACACAGTAGCCAAAGTATTCCAAATACATGCACACACACACACACACACACACACACACACACACACACACACACACACACACACACACACACACACACACACACACACACACACACTTGTCCTGCAAAGCCAAACCAGCTGATAAGAGTACAAGGGACTTTTATCCACAGAGAAGCCCCATCTCCACCAGTAGTCATAGCCACTTTATTCACTGTGTCCACCCCTTATTGTTATGAAAAAAAAATACATGTAGTTTCTGGTAGCATTGGATGAACTACCTCAAATTGTATAAGTATCACTAGCATCATACTTTAAGATCCAGCCATGTGTAGTACAGTTTAAATAAAAGTATTTATGACACCATATTAAATATTTACCTGGTAACATGTACCAAGTCAGTATGCACAATCTCTGCAGAAGTAAAAGTCATCTGAATGATGCCATATTAACCTATTATTAATGCAGAGGTTGTTGCTGTTAATCAAACTTTGCTTTGCATTACTTCATCTACAAATATAGTGCCTTCTGCCATTGACAAAAAAACTGCCAATGTTGCAGTAAAAAATTGTGTGCAGGTGATACTACCATAGCATTTCCTGAACAAATTCAGCTATGTAATAAAAAATGTCTGTCAAAGAAAAAAAGACAACAAGTTCATGGTTACTAGGAAAGCAGCCCTGGACACAATTTCCCGATTGCTCTGGGGGTGTGGGGGGTGTAGCCCCCCTAAGTTGTTGGGTTTTACCAAATAATGTAAAACAAAAACAGACAGAAAACCAAATTAAGTGGGGGGCCTACGCCTCCCATAGCCCCCAATGTGGGGGGCTGTGCCCCCCCACACCCCCAACTATATATACTAACACCAGGATCGCACTACAGTGGGGAAAATGACATATACATTTCACTTGCCTTAGAGTACTACTTGTCAGTGAAATGAGTTTTAGGTGAAATGAACTTTCAGTGAAATGAACTTTATGTGATTTGGTCTCAGTGAAATGGGTGTCAGTGAAATGGTCTTTCAGTGAAATTATATGAATCTATATATATATATATATATATATATATATATATATATATATATATATATATGAAGCAAAATCAGATGTTCTGCAAAACTGAAGACAGATGAGATTAGACACCTCTAAATCACTTAAAATATTAACAGAAGAATAGATTTTCCATCAACATGAATTTTCTAAACCATAAAAACTGTGAAACTCTAATGATGGACAGTTATCCTGAGTAATTTATAGGGGTCTGGCAGTTGGATTAAGGCTCTTGCCCTATGTACCTAATGAACTTGATTTGACTCTAAGCAAGCCACTGAACTAAATGGAGCATTTCACACTCAAGACATATTTAGTTGCTGTAAAAAGATAAACAAAATGGCTGGTACACCCCTCTAATTGTAAAAAATGGCAGCGGCTTGATAAATCTTTCAATTTGGCTGCAAAAAAAAAGGCTTGGCTTACCTTCCTCTAGTTTCTGCAATAAAACAGCCTTCATAAGTTACTACAGGAAAAAAAAAACATTTGGCTAATTCTTCTTGTTATACAAGCATGCCACCTGGACACATGGTGTCCTTGATTATACCAGCTTCACCACCTTCATAACGGGGTTAATCATTCTTGTCCCCAACTTATTTTTTCTGCTTCTTTCAATCTGATTATAAAATCTCTCTTCCTTTTATCTCTCATAGACACCACACAAGAGCTTGGATGCTATCTATTGGTTTCCTTTCATGTTCTGTAATTCTTGTACAGGTATAGCCCCTGATATGTGTGGCCTGTGCCAGCTTGGTCCATTCAACTACATTGTAAGTCACACAATCAGTAAAATCAGAGTTCTGAATGATGTAACCCCACTTCTTCATGAAGTTATAAAGCTGGCACTAGTACTGTTCATGAAAGATGACTTGTTTCCTTTGAAATTATCTTATCAGGGTTTCCATAACTGTCCCCACCTAAAGGTAACATTAACTAACATGTAATAGTTATCACTCTTGGAAAATGGTCTAGTCAATGCAGCCCTTGCCTAGTTCTCTAAGATATGATTATGTCTCAGAACTAATACACAATATATTCACAGAGAAAGATGTAACATCAAATTATTTCATAACATTACAAGAATTCCATTTGACCATAGGGCTTTTGGGCTTCACCACATATGTACATATTTTTTTTGGTTAATGATTTTCACTGTAAAACACAGTACTTTGAAGCTTGACAGAAGTAATAATCATATATCCTCAAAATATCCTAAAAATTTTCTCTGCTTTAGTTTTCTGCTATGAAATTATTTATGTCCTAATCTTGCCGTTGTTCTTTCAGTCATAGTTTTTTTAATTCTTTTTATCTTTATGTGCCATTTATTTGAATGAACTTTCCTTCCTGCATGTACAGATTACCAGGTATGCCTTATTATCTGTCACTCGTCTAGCCAGGATCTAATAGACAAGTCTTTGTGGGTTCTGTTCAAGCAGCTTTATTATGTACAAACACATCATGATTGAAGCTTGTTTAACTTTAACTTAGGTAACTTATATACAAACTAGCTACATTCATTCATGCATGCTCACTCTCTGGCTGCAATTTAAAAATGGCACTGAGTATAGCACATAGTTGCTATTTATATATGCATGTTCAGTCCTTGATATGCTTCTTAAAAATACAGCACACACACTCTGTTCTACATCCTCCCTCTTCGAGAAATAGATAATGCAATGCTGAGAATATCAGTTGACATGCAAACAATACAAATAGTTCTTTGTCATGCAATTATACAGAACTAGGTACATATATGCAGTTTTGTCCAGGTTGCTGTGTATTTCACACTAGGTCTGGAAGTACGACCAAATTGTGTGATATAAAGCTGAGAATTAGAATTAGCAAATGGAATTGTCTCTGCTGAATGTTCAACCTTAGGAATATCGGGAACATCCTCAGGAATGGAAGGAGATGGTAAGACACGTTCTGGAATTGGAACATTGTCTGGGTTGCTCTGAGATCTAGAGTCTACATCACAGGAACAATGCTGTGATAGTGATTCTGGTACAGGAAGTAGATGTCTGCAGTTTCTTCTGTACTCCACACCCTCAGATTCTACAAAGTAGGATCTCAGCTTGGCACATATACATGTTACTTGACCAGTCCGGTGAAAACCTTTCACCATTTGTATTCTCACTGTCTCTCCTTCTTTCAATGGATGAAGAAATCTGCTCTATTTATCATAACTGGACTTTTGGAAAGAACGCTTCCTGAATAATTGGGCTCTGATGGTTCTGTAACTGGACAAATTACACCTTGCTGCACCATTTTATCTAGTTGTGCTTTAACTTTATCCTACATAGCTATCAAAGCTTTTTTTGCTGGTCTGATTACTGGGCTGACCTCTGGGTCTAGCTTCATAGAATACACAACTGTAAGTTTGCCTGACTTGTCATTGAAAACATCAGCATACTCTGAGAAAATGGCTTCAGAAAATTGGAACTAGGATATGCGCTTATATGATGAACCTCTTTGGAAAAAAAAGCAGATTCATTTCCAAACTGTCTCTGACACCCAGTAATGACTGTTCAGGTCTTTGAACTACATAGAATAACAAGCTGTGACAGTTCCTAGCCAAATAACATGAAAGCACTACTGAGCCTTTGGTTTGAATTTCTTCACCTCCATAAGCAACAAGTCTCACACTACTAGCCACATTGAGTTGTCCATTAGTTCTCACCTTAGCAAATGTGTCTGCTGATATAACTTTACACTTTGAATCAGTGTCCACTTTGAGCTTGGTGGATTTACAATTGATCTGTACAGTGCAAAACACTTTGATGTTTGCCAACAAATTCACTGCATCAACATTTTCACCAATTACTGCTCTACATAGAAAGTGGAGCTGCAGTCTACTTGATCAGTTTGCTTTTTTGAGTGACCCTTCTTTATAACTGTGTGGGGTTCACTTGATTTGCAAAATTTTTAAAAATGATTCCATTTTTTACATTTGTGACATTGCTAACCAAATGCTAAGCATTTCTTTCTCTTTTAGACTCATGATTGGCACCACAATTATGACAGTTAACAATAAAGCTGGATTTGGGTTTTGCTAATTCATGCTTGTACTGCACTGAGCATGCTCCTTTCTTAGAACTTACTGGAAAGCTACGTGGTTTCCCTGGTGAACCAGCAGGGGCTTTGGCTGCCATGTGCTTAGGCCTGCTCCTTTTTGCCACATGTTGCCTGCTATCTACATTTGCTGTTGAGCCTGCTGAAACCATGCTCTTAACACCTGCAAGCATACTTGTGTTCCTTTCTATAACTTCATGGATTTGACAAATCCCACTTCTGACACCATGTCGCTCATCTCGTTAGGATGTAATCGACGAGTCTTTGCAAGTCCTGTTCAAGCAGCTTTATTATGTACAAACACATCATGATTGAAGCTTATTAACTTTAACTTAGGTAACATATACAAACTAGCTACATTCATTCATACATGCTCACTCTCTGGCTGCATTTTCAAAATGGCACTGAGTATAACACATGCTTGCTATTTATATATGCATGGTCAGCCCTTCTTAAAGACACAGCACACACACTCTGTTCTACAATATCCTTTATTCTTTGGCCTTATATATTTTTTCAAAATGTTGTGTTATTTTTTCCCCTACGTCTGCCATCTGTTTTAAGAATTATTGCTTCCTTCCAGTACCCTTTGCAATGTTCTTTTCCTGAATCAGTTTCTGGGACATGCATACTCTAAACCAGTCCCATAGCAGAAGCATTCCCACCTTCCTTATTTCATTTGGGTTTGAATAAATGGAGTTTAAGATGCTTAATGAACTATTTTTTGTCACATAATTGATAGCAGGACAATACATTATAATGAGCTCTGATGTTCATAGAACAAAGTGCATGCTGCTATACCTGCAAATACCTGGTGTAACACTAAGCAAGACCTTTGGGAATGTTGCAGTAATGTTTCTGAAATGTGCCCTTGCTAAAGAGAAATGTAAAAAATGAACCCTGAAAGGAAACAATTTGCAAATGTTTGCATCATACTACTGGTATAAGTTATTGAAGCATTACATAAAAAAACTCTACTGATAAAATAACGATCCTGAAAAGCTGTCTTCTAAAGACTAAGATATTTTTCACTGCACATAACATCTAGCAAATATTTTTTATTGCACAGAGTACATAATTGCTTTATCTTACTACAAGGTATATAAACTGTTTGCAGAAATGTATAATTAACTTAGATGTACATTCCACATCTGTACTTGCACTGTATATTTATGTACCATTTATATATACTGACAGAATGTTTAATTACATTTTAGATTAGGTATAGATTGCAAATAGAAATGTATAAGCTATTTAAAGCCTAATTCCCTAAATATTATTTCCTTCAAAAATCTGTACCAAAGTATAGTTTCCTGACAGAGACATTGGTAGCAACTCCAGATGAAGAAAATCATAATAAAGACAATTTATGAGGGAAGTAAAGCCCAATATACACACATAACATCTCAGTCCCACCATTTTTTCTGTTGTAAATCTTTTGTCATGAGTTGAGATTTCTGAAGCAGTTGCATTCAGTAAATTAGCTACAAAGAACTGTTATATTACTAGTACATACTTTTAAGATGAAAAACAATTGTATGTAATACATTTTTGTTTTTCTATTTTCTTTTTTTTCTAGACTGTTCAGGATTCATGTAAATCTACAGTGCCCCAAAGGATACTAATAAAGAAGATGAGGTGTGCATTTACAGAGGTAACAATAGTTTACTTGTACTTGTTTTCGAAACACTACTGGTAAACCATTTGCATGACCTGCCCAAAAAATGTAGGTGATAGGTCCTTATAAATGATTATGACTGAAAATATGGATGCTCTAAACTTCTTCAACGATCTCTAGGAAAGGAGTTTGAGTCATCTGCCCCAAAACATGCAGATAATATAAAAAAGAGATTTTAATTACAAATACAACTTATGATAAAGTGGCAGATCATAATGAGCAATGTGAAACAGGATGCCCAAATATTTGTACATGGCCTAGTGAATAGCATCCCTGTAGTTGATATCTGGAGTCAGAAACACAGCTGTAATATGAAACAAATATACTAGGTAGCAAACTGTCTCATGTAGTCTTTTAGGCTTTTTGTTGTTATCTTTCTCCTTAGGCCCAAAGTATGTAAATACTAGAATTGAGTCTTTTTCCTTTTGAATTATTCCTCAGTGCTCAATCTGAGTGGCAAAATATGTGTTTGTCACAGGCTCTGGCACTTTGTGCCCATTTTCTTTAGGATTTAAAACAGGTACAAAGATTTATGGGAACAGTGAGGCAATTTGAGGAGAGATATGTCTGCTTCACTGAGAGAAGGATCATAGAAGGTGTCAATGGGAGGTGCATTAATTGTTAGATGTTCATTTTGTACAATGTAAAGGTTTTGTTGAATTGTTTGTGGAACTCTCCAACAATATACGTCGCAGCAAGCAGCCTGACAGTATAACATCAAATACTTGCATAAAGTAGACACAGTGGCCATATGAATTCTAAGTAGTAATATGTTGTGTCAGTACTTGGCATGAAGTTTGTAGGCAGGCTTGGTATTGACCTGTAGATCAGATGGGGGCCTGGTACATAGTACTTTAGCTATTACTGATGTATTCCAAATGTTGTTATAAGGAGTTATACTAAAACGGTGTGGCTCAGGGAAAGTCAATGCAAGTGAATTTACTAAGTTGTCATCAGTGATTTTGGGATGTTTTTACAGATGAAAAATTAACACTTAAAGACCAGCATTCATCTGACTTAAAAACTTCTTATTTTCACCTCATCTTAACAGTACTTTCCTATTAAGTACCTCCTTTATCTTTCATTTCATACTGCAACTGACCTTCAGACTTGCGTACCTCAAAAACTCCCTGTATGACTCAGTTTAACATTTTCTTGAATGACTATATTAGCTCATCCAGCTGCTTTATCCAATCTTTTCCTTGTGTTCTGTTAATTGTTATCTTTACTTCAATTAATGCATCTATTACAGGAGAGGCACCGTTTACATTGGAAGTACATTTGTTCGTATTGCTGCAATTGTTCCCACCATTTTTTTCTGTTGTCCCAAATTATTTCCGTAGTCTATATCTTGTGTTATACTCAACATTATATTATACTGATCTTATTTATTTCTCCATAAAAAATGTACTATTTATCTATATTTTACAATCATTGCCACTTAATATTTCTACACTGTATTCTGGAATTTTTCTTCATGTGCCTATTCTGTAAAGAGGTCTTGCATGACCCAGTCAGAGTTTCCTGGAAATTACACTCAAATAAATAAAAAATAATAAATAACAATCCTCCAGAAAACATTTTGGCTGTGTTGCATGTCCTGGTGTCTTTGCTACTTGTCAGTTGTTATTTCCTTTGGTTGTGACATCCTAACAGCAAGTGTGGTCATTTACAGTTTTGAATTTTCTAGCTTAGTCACATATAGGTACTCTAAATTACCTTCACATTACTCCAGCTATGCAGAGACTGTACTGGCTGTCACTTCAGTCTTCATATTATCTTTAAATCTCTGCTGCTCTTTTATCTTCAGAAACACCTGGCCTCCTGCTGGTTTCTTAAGCTTGTCTTCTACTTTTTCTTGAGATTACTGGTAGTGTCAGAGTAATGTTGGAGAAAAACAGCATCTGATCCTTTAGTTATCAAGCACAAAACCACTGGAACTTTCTTCCCACTGGTTTAAGGAAGTGCTTCACACTGTCCAGATTTATGGGGTCCCTTAAAAGCCATTTGTTTACTTTAGCATGCAATGCTGATTCATTTCTACAACAGAAGGAGGAAACTGATGCAGAATAAGGTGAAGTCCCAAGACTAGAAAAACTCCCTTATCAGCCTCAACAAAAGGTTGAGATCCCTCATCAAATCCTCTAAAGCTAGCTATGAAAACAGAATTGCAGCAGATAGTAAAGACAACCACAAGACCTTCTATAGTTATGTAAAGAATCTCCATGGCAACACCCAGATTTGCTCTGAGTTACTGCACAATGGTACCTCCTATACCGAGCCAACAGATATTGCAACTATACTGGCGGACAGATTCAGTGCTAACTTTACCCCCCCCCAAAGACCAATCACAATACCAGTAGATTGCCAGGCACCCAGTATTACTGCTGCACAGGTTAAAACATCACTGTCCAAGGCCAAGAATACAGCTTCTATGGGACCTGACAGTATCCCTGGCTGTGTTCTACATGAACTACAGAGTGAACTGGCACCACACCTGTGTGCCCTGTTCAATCACAGTCTCACCTCAAGCTTTTTCCCTACTGAATGGTGCACTGCTACAGTCATCCCTCTCCACAAAGGAGGAGTGACTACAGACCCCGGGAACTATTGCTCCATTAGCCTGATGAGTCTGATATGCAAAGCTATGGAATGCATCATCATGGACCTAACAAATAAGGATATAGGAGAATCTCCAAACTCTGGATCCTACACAGTTTGGTTTTGTGAAGGGTAGATCATGCCTGCTCAACTTGGTTGACTTCTTTGAATCAGTCACCAGAGCTGTGGATGAAAGTAAGGTGGTTCATGCAGCCTACCTTGATCTGGCCAAGGCTTTTGATACCATTCCCCACTTAGGAATCATAGGAAAAACTTACTTTGCTAGGCATCAACCCCTGTACCACTAGGTGGGTTGCAAACTGGTTCACAGATAGAACCCACCGTGTAAAAGTAGCTGACTCCAAGTCAGACTGCCGACCAGTCACAAGTGGAGTACCACAGGGTTTGGTCCTGGGTCATCTCCTGTTGCATACCAGCTTGTCTCTCAAGGGGGTGTGTCAGAATCAGTCTGTATCCTGCCACTCCCAGTTGAAATGGGGTCATGGGGCAAGTGTATCTTCTTTCATTTTCTTCTCATTAACAGTGGAACCCATCAGCAGGTTTTTGAAATTTAGAAAAAAAGTCTGGTGCAACAGTAGTGATTATAAAGTAAAATTGCACAAAAACCACAAAAAAATTAACGAAGGACAGAGAAATATCAATAGATCTTATTTATTCACATAGTAGGTAAGCTCTTTTATCTCCACACTATGGGACTTCTTCTGGACTGAGTTTGCACTCATCAAAATCATTGTTCAAATATCAATAAATGATCACACTACTAAAAGAATTATCTAAAATAATTCACATACCTACAATGTAATACTGTAAAATTTTTACACACACACACATACACACACACACACACACACACACACACACACACACACACACACACACACACACACACACACACACACACACACATACACACACAAAAACTACTTTAACCCCCTCATTTTTCCATATTAACACCTGTGAGTGCTAATTAATTACTTTAGAAACTTCTTTTTTAAGTGTCTGCATCTCTTATATATGCTTCAGACTTCATGTTGGTTTTTCTTGCTTCCAGAAAAACATCCTTGACTAGAACTTTAGGGTCACTTTTCTCTTTGATCGCACCTGTTGGAGTATAAGATGCCATGCTATCAGTTACCTCGTGCTGGCTCTTTCATGCTTGGATGTGGGTTTTTTCCATTTCTTTCCATTTCTTATGCCTTTTGGACATCTAGCAACTGACAATATCATTTCTAAATTCAAACATGTTATTCAGAAAGAGACTTCTCCTACAGTTAGAAAAATTTATTATCTATGCAATAAATTCTCTGATTTGTATAAGTGACCTGCAGAGCTGCATTTTCATAGCTTACTCCCTCTGTGCCATAAATGGAAGTCCTCCCCTGCAACAAATCTACATATGTCCATACGTAAGTACTAGGCTAGCTGTCCTTGAGGCCCATTCTAGGCTTAGCCAGTTTTGCTTTTTGTGCTCAAATTAACCTATCCTATTTGGTTAGAGATTTGCTTACCTATCTCATGATCAATTATTTATATATTATTCCTAATGAGAATAATTGGTATCATAATTTGACAGGACTCATGCATGGGATAAAGCATTCAAAAGATGCCTGTGTCCATTAGTAGTATAGAGACAGTGCTGGTGTAAATGATCTGTTTCCTATCCGTAAATTCAAGTTGCACTTGAACATGTTTGGGGATGTGATATGTTTTATATACATGGGGAGTCTGTTCCAGGGCAGCTGTATCCTCTTTGAGATATATCTGTCCCTCCAAACCATTCTGTTGATGTTTCAGATGAGGATTAAGTCCCTCGACTGAGTATTTCTGTTACCATTCGACTTGCTGTACAATAAATACATCAATACTGGGTTGGAGCACTGAAAAAAATAATTGCAGTCCACGTAATTCACATTAAAATGCTTTCATTAGAATCAAATATTAGAAGTCAAAAGTCTATTTCAAAGGGGAAAAAGGATGAGAAACAAGAAAGCATACACTTCCTTAACTTCTCTTCTGATATCTGTTATGTGGTTTTAAAACAAAGCTTTTTTTATATTCAGATGTTAGTTTAGTCCTTTTAGGTACTCTGCAACTAGTTTAATCTGCCACTTGAGTTTTTTCACCTTTAACCTATTGTTTAGGTTTTTAACAGTACCGTAATATTTTCCACAATAAATAAATAAATAAATAAATAAATAAATATTTTTTAAAGAAATCTTAGACCACAGAGTGTTTCCATAATGCATTTTATTATTTCTAGTCCTGATAACAAATAAACGTTCACTGATACATTCATTCAATTTTCTAATAGTTTTTCCTGTATAAAAATCATTACATATTTTATACAATTCACAATAGATCACCCCTTCAGATTTATGCATACCTCTGTTATTTAAATTAACATTTCACCTTTTAACAGTAAATGTTGCTCCATATTTATGTACCTGCAATACTGACAATTCATACACTTATAGGTGCCCATTATTTACAAACCATCAACTTCATTAACCTCACTTGTACCACCAGATTGCTCTGACAATGCTTTAATGTTGTTACCCCTCTTTCCAACAAAAGATGGTGATTCTCCAATTTTTTGTAACACGTCTGGATATCTTATATCACTTTCTTTATATTTCACTATCAATGGTAAATGTGAGTGTGAACAAGTTAAAAACATCTTTCTTATTCCTCTCCACCATTTCCAATATGTAGAAAGCTGCTTTATGATACAATTTCTCAGTATTTGGTTATAAATTCCATGTTTTTCAGCTTTGATCTCACCAAAATCATCTTTAATAATTCTACATTATGCCTCCTATCTAAAACAAATAATTAAGATTCTTAATGAAGTCAAAGCCCTCTGTGGTGAAACTAAGTACCCTAATGACCTTTGTTTTAATATCATTTCTCTTTATGTACTTTGGGTATCCACTAGAAGCACAGTCATACCTCTCAAACTCTTAACACAAGAGATCTAGAGAAAGCCAAAAATAATGGAGGGGGGGGGGGCTCAATAAAGGGACATTTTTAAAAATATTATTCTTATAAACTTCTTATTCAAACTACATTATTCGACTTCTATAAAATCCCAGAAATCTTTAATATAAAAAGGTATATTTTGGGTAATGTGATTTAATTTATGATCTAACGTGAAGTTACTCTCCTTTTTGGAACCATGCGCAGATACTATATGTCGAAAATGAGGGTCTGAACTATTATTATGTAATTTAGGTATTCCAAAAAAAAAAAGGCACCATTTTAGGATGTTCTACCCACATTTATTCAAATACGTTAGTGTTGGCTCTCCACTGTAGTACAAGTCCATTAAAACCAAATCAATATATTAGTATACTACGTTAACCTCTCTTTAAGTAACATAGCTGTAATTATTAATGTCAGCTAACATGAATTTAATTTTTCCTGTATACTTAACTTTTTCCATCACCATCATACTTTCACTCTTATTGTCTTTCATAAAGATAATATTTTCCATTTTTCCTAACATGTATAAAATATCATTTCATCCACAGTTAAAAGATTTTAAGTTAGGAGGTTTACACAATAAATTCATGACATAGTGACTGAAAGATACTCACAGTAAGCAACAAGGGTGGATTAGATGTGATATTTTTTAAGAGGCAATAGGCTTTGGTGTTAATTTGTTTAATGGGAGATAATTTAACTTCCTGATATACAATTTGAAGTCCACAATAGTATCTATTAAACCAGCTCATCTATCTCTCAAAAAAAGCAGAATACCTATTCTAAAAGTACAATGTCAGTCAAAAACGTTAGAACTTATGTTGGTTACCCTATATTAAAACTGCTCTTGCTCTGATCAAATAGAGTTCAACAATTTCTCCCTTATCCTCTATAAAAGGGCCAATCTATGTTCCTCACTCTCTAGAGATGATGCTGGCATTTCATTTTTGACTACGTCACTGTATGCTCTGGCTTGTTCCTATTTCTCTGCACAAGAATTCAGCACTGCTATCTCTGATTGGCCAAATATCACCTCCAGGTCTGTTTGACACCAGTTCTATCTCTTCTTGGCCAATCAGGCTGTCCTCCAAGTTTCATGCACTGTTTCTTCCTGTTTCTAAAAGAACTGTCCCAGTCTGATCAAATGTTATCTGACTGGTTGCTTCACAAGTACCACTATCACTGTATGCTTTCATTTCCCTTTGCACTTTTTATTAATCTTCCAGCCCTTCACTGTGCATTTATGTCTATTTCAAGGTGTGAAAAACACCGGATATTCAGTCTTTTGTCCAAAAATCAAACGGTCATTATTTATAATGTGGCCACATTCAGTTCATGATGCTTAATTGTTGTCATCAAACAGTGCACATAGTTCTTTATACAAGACAATGTCAGCCTGTCTATTGTTTGGAAATCAATACAGTCACAAAACATTTGGTACTTATCTGATTACAATGCAATGATTAAAATATACATTGTCCCACATTAAAGACTTCTTTTTAAAACACTTTTATCCATTGACTTTATGGCATCAGGTAAAATGTCCAAGACCAGTCATATTATTATTACAATTCTTATTGATATTAAGTGGATTTATGGGACGCACAAAAGCACTATCAATATATTGTTTATTTGCACTGAAATTCTCTGTAGCATTTAGCTCTTTAGTTGAATGCACAGAGGAAATAGTGCTTTTCAATGTGGTTTTAAGTTCCCACTTGTAGATCAGAATGCAAGTGAAGTGTGCTGTATCTTTAAGAAATATGTCAAGGCTGTACATGCATGTATAAATTCCAGGCACATGCAATCCCTAGTGCCATTTTGTAAGGGCAGCCAGAGTGAGAGCATGCACGATCGCAGTTGTTAGTTTGTATATAAGTTACTTAAGTTAAAATCAGTAAACTTCTATAGTGATGGGTTTGTATAAAATAAAGCTGCTTGAACAGAACCCATGAAGACTATTCTGTTGTGTTCAAAGTAGAAGAATGACATGGTGTCAGAACTGGGATAAAAGAGAATTAGATCCATAGCCATGAGGTGCAGCGATGAGAGTGAACATAAATCTAAGAGGAACGAGCACAAAAAGAGCCAGAAAAGAATCAAAGGTAATGAGGATTAGCACGAACTGTTTATTTAATAGAAGAGACAAAGTGGGGCATTACAAGGGCACAAACTGCATTACCGAGCAAGCGGAAGGCACAAAAAATGTGTTGGCTAAAAAGACATTTTTAAAATAAAGGTATTTGATGAAACAATTAACAGTAAAGCAAAACAAATATGTTTAAAGATAAAGCAAGCAAATTTAAAGTAAAATGAGTATGTTTAAAGCAAAACTGGGCATGTTTAGAGTAAAACAATCACAAGAAAAGTACATTGGGCATGAAAAGGGCTTAAATGAGCAAAACAAATATGATAAGGGCAAAAACGGCACATTAAGCAAAAATAAAGCAATGTGACTGCATGTGTTTTGGCAAAGTGCTATGTTTTGGCATAACTCACTTCGTATTGTATCAAGGACGTAACTAAAGTTAATCAAAGTATCTCGAAGTGTGTAAAAGTGCTTACAGTGTGTGCTTATTACTGTGCATGTATTTCAAAGAGTTTATTGTGTGTGAAGTGCAACTATTTCATGAAATACTGTCAAAGTATAGCCATTTCAAATAGTTTCTTGTGCTGGGTATGTCTGTTCGCAGAGTGCTGCCATTACAGAGTGTTTCTTGCACTGTAAAGAGTTGCCTAACAAGGTAGTGCTATTTTGGAAACATTTCAGTGTGCTGTATGCAGTTATTTACAACTTCAAAATGTTGAGTTTTGGGGCAAGAGAGGTCCAGTTTATTCATATTGTAGAGTTATTTGATATGTTTCTTCCACTAAGATGTGGTTTATTGAAAAATGATATTACAAGAATATTACAGTGCACAAGAGTTTATTTCACTCGCATCATAAAGTTGTTTGAGATATTTCTTAAGATGATGATAAATGACTTTAACATTTTTCAAGAATGTTAAAGCACCCGAGAAGTTTATTTCCCAAAGTCCAATTATTCAAATGTACTACGAGTTTGTCCATTAGCATTATTTCAAAAAGCCCAAAATGTAAAAAATCAGAAGCACAGAGGCACTGGACAGAGTTACAAATACTGGCATAAGTTTCTGGCATATGTGCATGAGTGTATGTTTGTGCTTATTTGCAAAACTCCTCACTGATATAATATGGCAGACAGATTTTGAATACTGGATCCCCTTAGAATGACATCAGAATTTTAGCGAATTGTTGAAATCAGTCATTTTCTGCTTGTACTGTGGTATCATTCTGGGTAATGGCAAGAGGCTGCTCAGGGCTAGGGTCATACCCGCCTGGGCCACATAATCTAAGAGCACCTCCATATTTCTTTTCATGTAGTCCAGGGAGATACATATGAGGTTAGTCACCTAAACAAACTCTACAACAGAAGGAGGAAACTGATGCGGAATAAGGTGAAGTCCTAAAACTGGAAAAACTCCTTTATCAGCCTCAACAAAAGTTGAGATCCCTCATCAAATCCACTAAAGCTAGCTATGAAAACAGAATTGCAGCAGATAGTAAAGACAGCCACAAGGCCTTCTGTAGTTATGTAAAGAATCTCCACGGCAATACCCAGATTTGCTCTGAGCTACTGCACAATGGTACCTCCCATACTGAGACAACAGATATTGCCAGTATACTGGCCAACAGATTCAGTGCCAACTTTACCCCTCTCTCCCACACCAAAGGACCAATCATAATACCAGTAGATTGCCAGGCACACAGTATTACTGATGCACAGGTTAAAACAGCACTGTACAAGGCCAAGAATATAGCTTCTATGGAACCTGACAATATCCCTGGCTGTGTTCTGCATGAACTACAGAGTGAACTGGTACCTCACCTGTATGCCCTGTTCAATCACAGCCTCATCTCAGGCTTTGTCCCTACCCAGTGGCGCACTGCTACAGTCATCCTCTCCACAAAGGAGGAGTGACTACAGACCCTGGGTACTATCGCCCCATTTGCCTGACGAGTCTGATATGCAAAGCTATGGAACTCATCATCATGGACCTAATAAACAAGGATATAGGGAATTTCCAAACTCTGGATCCCACACAGTTTGGTTTTGTGAAGGGTAGATCATGCCTGCTCAACCTGGTTGACTTCTTTGAGTCAGTCACCAGAGCTGTGGGTGAAGGCAAGGTGGTTCATACAGCCTACCTTGATCTGGTCAAGGCCTTTGATACCATTCCCCAATCAGGAATCATAGAAAAACTCACTAAGCTAGGCATCAACCCCTATATCACTAGGCGGGTTGCAAACTGGCTCACAGATGGAACCCACAGTGTGAAAGTAGCTGACTCCAAGTCAGACTGCTGACCTGACACGAGTGGAGTTTCAGCCCTGGGTCCTCTCCTGTTTGGTATCTACTTCTCTGAAGTCTAGGCCAACATGAAGGGACTCTGGCTGACAAAGTTTGCAGATGATTGCAAGTTGGGAGCTATTATTAACTCCCCAAGTGATGTTGACATCCTACAGAAAGGCCTCACTGAGACCAACGACTGGTGTCAGAACCATGTCCTTAAGCTCAATGCCAAAAAATGTGTCATCATCCCCTTTGGGAAAAACCTGGTTCCCATGAATTACCACATTAATGGTAGTCCACTGAACACAGAAGGAGTTATAAGAGATCTGGGAACACAGGTTGACAGCAACCTCTCTTTTGACCACTATCTTGTCACTGTGGTCAGAAAGTCCTTCTATGTGGCACATCTCATTACTAAGGGTTTTGCATCCAGGAAGAAAGAAGTCATTGTCTCCCTCTACTCTTCCCTCATTAGGCCAATTATCGAGTACAATGCCCCATTTGGCATGTACCTCACTAGACACCTGCAACAACTGGAGAGGCCACAAAAGTACCTCACAAAGAGAATCCTAGGCCTTAAACACTTGTCCTATATGGACAGACTCAAAAAACTCATATCACCTACTTAGAGGTAATCTCTGCTTGACTTACAAATCCATTATGATCCAGCTCTGTTAGAAATTCTGCATCTAAAGAAATCCCAATCCCTCTGCACCACACGCTCCAGAGACCTCAACCTCATTACCACAATCAACAGAACATGCTGGATGGACAGGTTCATAACCCAGAGACTGCCCATGCTATGGAATAGACTTCCCATACATGTCAAACAGAGCACCTCACTGGCCCTCTTCATGAGAAATCTTGATGAGTGGATGGGAAATAGAAAATTCACCTCGGGGATCACTCAAGTGGCTCTACTCGACAGAGGGACTGGGAACTAAGGTCGGCTAGCACAATGCCAGGGTAATTCTATGGGCTAGGCTTGTAAAGGCTCCAGGGCCATTAGCCTAGTACATATGTATGAACCTATGAAAGTCCCTACCATTTGTATTTGATCAGAATATTGCAGAGAATTAGAGAATATTTGAGCAAGAGTACGATCTTTTTATACAAGCAGCTTGTGCAGATAGAGATGCAGGCATCAGGGCATTTATTTTGCTAAACCTTGCTGGTTCAGAGGCCATAGAAAGAGAGCATTCACGTGTGTATGCACCTGAAGTATATGAAGGAGAAGGTGAAGGCCATTATATTGTTGTACAGGCTAAATCCAGAGAAGACCCAAAGTGTTTGAAGTGCAAGTTCAGAGAAATGTGTAACCCCCAGACAAATATTACATTAGAGAGGCATTTGTTTTGCACAAGAGATTAGAAACCAGGGGAAACATTTGCAGCATATATAACTGACCTGAGAAACAAAGCTAAAATGTATCAGTTTGGTGACTTACAAGATGAGCTGATAAAGGACAGGCTTGTGTGTGGTATTAACAGTGCTGCTGTGAGAAAGATTTTACTTTGTGATAATGATTTAACGTTGAGCAAAGTCATACAGATTTGTCAAATCCATGAGGTTTCAGAAAAACACACAAATATGCTTGTGAATGACAAGAACATGGTTTCAGTTGGCTCCAGAGCAAATGTAGCTAGTATGCAACACGTGGCAAAGAAAAGTAGGCCCAAACACGTGGCAGCTACGAGGTTTCCAGGGAATACATATAGCTTTCCAGTAAGTTCTAAGAAGGGAGAGCAATCCAGCTCTGTGCAGTACAAGCATGAATCAGCAAAACCCAAGTCCACCTTTATTGCTAACTGTCGCAATTGTGGTGCAAATCATGAGTCTAAAAGAGAGAAATGCTTTGCATCTGGTCAGCAATGCTACAAGTGTAAAAAATGGAACCACTTCCAAAAGTTTTGTAAATCAAGAAGCCTCACACAGTTGTAAAGAATGGTCACACAAAGAAGCAAGTTGATCAAATAGAGCCGAGGCAGACAGCTTTCTATGTAGATGGTGTATCAGTGCTTGATGAAAATGATGTTGATGCAGTGAATTTATTAACAAGAAGCAAAATGTTTTGTACTGTCCAGATTAATGGAAAATCCACAGAGCTTAAAGTAGACACTGGTTCAAAGTGTTATGTTATATCTGCAGACACATTTGCTAAAGTGAGAACTAACAAACAACTTAGTGTAGCCAGTAGTATGAGACTTGTTGCTTATGGAGATGATGAAATTCAAACCGAAGATTCAGTGATGCTTTCATGTTATTTGGCCAAGAACTGTTACAACTTCTACATAGTCCGAAGACCAATGCAATTTTTATTGGGTCTCACAGATAGTTTAAGAATGAATCTGCTTTATTTTGCTAAAGAAGTCCATCATGTAAGTGCATTTCCAAGTTCTATTTTTCTGAAGCTATTTTCTTAGAGTATGCTGTTTTTGATGACAAATTAGGAAAAGTTCCAGTTGTGTATTCCATGACGTTAGACCCAGAGGTTACTCTGGTAGTCAGACCAGCAGGAAGAGTTCTTATAGTGATGCAGGACAAAGTTAAGACTCAGTTGGATAAAATGGTGAAGCAAGGTGTGATTTGTCCAGTCACGGAACCAACTGAATGGGTGTCATCCATGGTAGCAGCTCACAAAAAAGACTCAGATTAAATCAGAATATGTGTTGACCCAAGAGATCGGAACAAAGCATGAAAGAGACCGTATCATTGAATAAGCACAGTTGAAGAGGTCGCAGCCTTAATACTGAATGCCACTGTTTTCTCTGTCTTGGATGCAAAGAGTTAATTTTGGCAAGTGATGCTTGATAGCAAATCTTAATTTCTAACTACGTTTGGTACTCCGTTTGGCAGATACAGATTTCTAAGGATGCCATTTGGAATAAATTCTGCAAGTGAAATCTTTCAGCGTGCACTGGAGCAAATTATTTTGGGTTATCCTTGTGCCATAATAGTAGATGATTTATTGGTTGGAGGCAATCGTGAAGCAGAGCATAACAGAAACCTCAAGAAAGTTCTAGATAGAGCATGTGAAGTAAACTTGAAGCTCAATCCTTAGAAGTACAAATTCAGACTTCCAGAAGTTACATACATAGGTCATTTGTTCAGGAGTACAGGCTTGAGACCAGACCTAACCAGGCAACCAGGTATTCTTGAGATGTCAGCACCAGATGTGTTTTTTTGATTGTATCTGCATTATTTTCTGAAGAAAACAAAAAAAACAAAAAAAAAAAATACTTGTTTTCCCACCTTTCTAAGCTAGTTTAGTCCAGTTTTCAGGTTAGTGCTGAATTCAGGGCTGTGTTACAAGTTTCTGTGTTTGCCCATACCTTACTTGGATAGAAGGAAGTTTCTTTGTTCACTGTGAGAGAGGGAGCTTTGAGCAGCCTATCTGTCCCTGGAGAAGTGGTTTCAGCCCAGTAATTAGTAGTTTATTGGCCATTTTGGGCTAATTTCTATGTCTTTCATTTCCCTGCTATAAAACCCGCATTTGCTCGGTTTTGCATGCCGGGCAGTGCCAGTTAGATAGGGTATAACTATTCCCGGCTCCACAAAGTCTACTCTTCAATTTTTCCCTTGGAACTAGACAAACTTTCAACTTAAGCACTCAAATCATTCACTTCTCATCCCTGCACTTGCCCAAAACTCATAGCAAGCACTAATAAACCTTAGCGCTAGACCCCCCCCCCATACTGTAGAGAAGGACAAGGCTCTCTATTCGACCTTACCAGCCAATCAGTAAAACAGTTCACTGTACCTATCCAGGCATGTCCAAAGGGCAGTTTCAGGTGTACTCTCCAGTTCAACTGGTGAACCTGGGCATTTTGATGCAATGTTACAATTGCCTCATGTACACAGACAACCCGCTCCTCCTTTCACAAAACACTAATACATGATAGAGATGCAATTATACAGCCAAACTAGAGGCTAAGCTCTCTCAACCCAAGACTGGACCAGGCAGTCAAGAGGGGAAGGGAATTACTTGCATCACACCACCCGTCTCACATAGATCTATGAAACCAGCACTGGCAAAAAACACACATACTCTTACTCTTACAATCTTTTGGCTTTTCCCGGTTAGAGGTCACCACAGCAGTACTCCAGTCCGCTAATGATTGGCAGTAGATTTTTATGTGCTGGCTTGCTGGGCCTAATGCACAACCTTCAACGAAGGAACGCCCATTCACGCATGTCGACACACAGAAGACGCTCTAACTGAGAATCGAAAGTGCAACATCTAACTACACAAACACATACTTGGAGGCTCTAAATAAAAATCTGCAAAAGCAACACAGACCTCCAAAGCAGACATCCAAGCAACCTCCAAGCCCCAACACAAACCATGAAACACATACTTCACAAAACCAGTGTGCCACACAATCACAGCCCTTAAGGCAAAATAACATACCCAACACACTAGTAATAGGTGACTCTATAGTCAGGCACACTGATGTCCCACTCACTAGGATGAACAAGGAGAAGGTCACTGTTAGTTGGCTGTTGGGTGCCAGGATCCGCCACATAACACAAGCACTCAGGTCACTCCAGAACAAGTACAAATATGACTCTGTCATTGTCCATGTTGGTGTGTGACCAGAGCCGTACCTCCCTGGACTACATGAAAAAAGACATGGAGGAGCTCTCTGATCACATAGCTCAGGCTGGTATGACCCTGACGCTGAGTAGCATCCTGCCCTCACCAAGAATGATACCACGGTATAGAGAAAAAAATTATCAATTTCAACAATTGGCTAAGCTTCTGGTGTCAGTCAAAGGGGATCCAGTGTCTGTCAGCCTGGGATGACATGCTCGACAGGCCACGCTGCTTTGCTAGAGGCAGCTTGCACCTGTTGCCCTTAGGCTTTCGAATACTGGCCAAGGCTCTTGCCACCCCCATAGTGCCTTTTTTAGGCAAGGCGCAAAAGACAAACCCACCGCCGCAAATAGCACAAGTAACAAAAAACTGAGGGTAATGCTGCTCAATGCCAGAAGTCGAAACCTCAAAATGCACGCACTCGAGGCACTCCTCAGTATGGAGAAAATCGATATATGTGCAGTAAAAGAAACCTGGTTTAAGGCTCCAGAGAGCACCTTAGCACTACCAGGCTACAACTCATACCATACAGTTTGGCCACAAAACTCGGACCAAAATACAAAAGGTGGGGGAGTATCCATATTCATCAAAGATACCCACACCTCCAGGTTAGTGGCACAGTACGATGCTTCAGAGATCATCCACGTGCAACTAACAATGGGCAAAACTGCTATTCAAATTATAGCTTGCTACAGATCACCCACCATGTCCCAGGACCCCCACTTCACATTCCTGGAAACACTGGGAAACATAAAAGTCCTACCAAACACCCTGATATTGGGTGATTTCAATTATCCAAGCATTAACTGGAAGAAATACTCAAGTACGAACTCCCTGGCCCAACATTTCCTAGAATTTATAAACTCAAATGCCCTGGATCAACTGGTTAACACCCTCACCAGAGGTGACAACATATTGGACCTGGTCATCACCAACATGGGTGACCGGTGTTCCACACTGGAGGTCAACCCCTCGCTGGTTAGATCTGACCATAAACTAATAACTCTGGATATCCACATTCCGTCACCACCCCCAGTCAAAGAAACCACCGTGAAAAACTTTCAAAAAGCAAACTTCACATTACTTAAGACTGAGGTGGGAAGTTTCAAAGTCCCCATGCTAAAGGATAACGCTGTCCAAGCTGCAAAATCCTTTACTAATGCACTCTACGGGCACCTACAAGAATGCATGGATCATGTTATTCCAAACAAAACCAAGACTCACTCCTCTAAGAAAAGGAAACCAGTCTGGTGGACCCCTGCCATAAACAAGCTATACAATAGAAGGAGGAAACTAGTACAGAAAAGAGTAAAATCCCAAGAAGGGAAGATATCCCTGATCAGTATCAGCAAGAAACTACGTTCCCTCATAAAATCATCCAAGGCTAGCTTTGAAAGAAAAATTGCCATGGACTCCAGAGATAACCACAAGGCATTCTTTAGCTATGTCAAGAATCTAAGTGGCAATTCTCAGATCTGCTCGGAGTTAGTGCAGAATGGCACAAAATACACTGAACCAACTGATATAGCCAACATCCTGGCAGACAGGTTTAGTGCAAACTTCACCCCCTCTCACCCCCAAAAGGGCCCATAACTATACCAGAAGAATGTAGTGCCCCTGAAATCTCAGACACTCAGATTAAAACAGCACTCTCCAAAGCCAAAAACACAGCATCAGTGGGACCGGACGGTGTCCCAGGCTGCATCCTACACAAGCTCAAAGATGAACTAGCCCCTCACCTAAACACACTATTTAAACTCAGCCTCTCCACAGGCTACATGCCCACAGAGTGGCACACAGCAATGGTTATTCCTCTCCACAAAGGTGGAGCCACAACAGACCCCAGGAACTATCGCCCTATAAGCCTGACTAGCTTGGTCTGCAAAGCTATGGAGCGCATCATCATGGATCTCATTAACAGAGACATTGGAAACCTCCAAACACTGGACCCAACCCAGTTCGGCTTTGTTAAGGGCAGATCATGGCTCCTAAATCTGGTGGACTTCTTTGAGACAGTTACCAAGGATATAGATGAGGGAAAGGTGCTTCACATAGCCTACCTAGACCTCGCAAAGGCCTTCAACACCATTACCCACTCAGGTATTATAGACAAGCTCGCCAGCCTGAACATAAACCCCTATGTCATGTGATGGGTTGTCAACTGGCTCATGGACAGAACCCACATGGTAAGAGTTGCAGGAGCTAGGTCTGACTCTAAACCGGTTACAAGTGGCGTTACCCAGGGCTCAGTCCTAGGACCCCTTTTATTCAGCATATACTTCTCAGAGGTACAGGCAAGCACAGGAGAACTATGGCTCACCAAGTTCGCAGACGACTGCAAACTAGGGGCTATAATTGACTCTCCGGCTGACACAGACATCCTCCAAAAGGGTCTCACTGAAATAGATACCTGGTGTCAAAACCATGGTCTCAAGCTAAATGCCAAAAAGTGCATTGTCATCCCCTTTGGAGAAAACAAAGTACCCACAAGCTACCACATAGGTGGTAGCCCCCTAAATACGGAAGACATAATAAGGGATCTGGGGACCCAAGTAGATAGTAACCTCTCCTTACGACAGATCAAACAGATTACTTCGTCCATTGAGGGATGGAGAGATGGCACAAATCCAGACAACGAAAGGTTTTGATCAAGTTGGACAGATTGCAGGCATCTGTGCCAAGTCAAGATCTTGCCTGGTAAACTCTGAGGGTGTGGGAGGAACTGTAAACATCT
Organism: Protopterus annectens; assembly: GCF_019279795.1. Classification (NCBI taxonomy): domain Eukaryota; kingdom Metazoa; phylum Chordata; order Ceratodontiformes; family Protopteridae; genus Protopterus; species Protopterus annectens. The sequence goes on along the minus strand of NC_056745.1, from coordinate 577,414,321 downwards.
TCTTTCTGTACCAGAATCATCATCACCATCACAACATTGTTTCTGTGATGCGGACTTCAAATGTAAGAGTGAATCACACACTGTTTCCATACCAGAATGTGTTCAAAATTCTGATTCCATTCTAGAAAATGTTCCAGACATTCCACAGATCAAACATTCTGCAGAGACAGTTCCAGTTGCTGAATCTAACTCCCAGTTTTATGTCACACAATATGGGTGAGTATCAAAGCCTAGTATGAAATACGCAGCAACGTGGACTTGATTTTATATATATATATATATATATATATATATATATATATATATATATATGTGTGTGTGTGTGTGTGTGTGTGTGTGTGTGTACTTAATATTGTGTAATGCATGACAAAGAATTACCTGTGATTTCTGCATGCTAAATAGACTCATAGCATTATATGATCTAGTTCTCAGAGGGAGGATGTAGATCAGAATGCAAGTAAAGTGTGCTGTATCTTTAAGAAGCATGTCAAGGCTGTATGTGCACATATAAATTCCAGACACCTGCAATCCCTAGTGCCATTTTGTAAGAGCAGCCAGAGTGAGAACATGCATGATCACAGTTGTTAGTTTGTATATAAGTTACTTAAGTTAAAGTCAGTAAACTTCTATAGTGATGTGTTTGTATAAAATAAAGCTGCATGAACAGAACCCACAAAGGCACTTTTATTGTATCCAAAGTAGGAGAGAGAGAGAGAGAGAGAGAGAGAGAGAGAGACCACCTGAGCCTGGAAATGTGTGTAACATAATTCCATTAAGGTTATCTTCTTCAAATGAATCCCTATCCGTCATAACTGACTACCAACCAACAAAGTAAACAGGAAAAATACAAAAAAATAATGACTGGGTCTACACCAGTGGTTAAAAAACAATATTGCACTAAAAACCAGAAAACAATGAATGAATGATAGTGAAATACCAGAAGACCTTATTAATTTATTTATTTACTCAGTAGTTAAAAGCTTTTGAGCACACACTATAGAACTTCTTCAGAACTGAGTTTACACTCATCAAAATCATTGTTTAAACACCAATAAACTATCATGTTACTAAAAACAATTATCTTTAAAACTCACATATCAAACAAAATATAGTAATTTTCTTTTGTTTTATACACACATACACACACTAAAAATACATATATTAATTCCATTGAAAAATTATTGCAGTCAACACAGTTCACATTCAAATGTTTGCATTACATTTAGAGACCAATAAATCAGAAAAACTAATCTATTATAAAGGAAATATTAGCCTCTTGATGTCATGTAAGGTCTTTCATGGCTTTCCAAAATAAGCCTGGATGAGTTTTTGTTAACAATTCCCATACATTAGCCTAGCTGTATTGTAAATATTCTACAAGATGTCCTTAATGCTAAATATATCTGATATTTTGGTTGATCTGCAGGATCTGCCTTCCATTTTTGACATTCCTTGCCTTACTCCCTTTGTTGTAATTTGAGTGTTGTGGTGATCCAAGGACAACATATTGGCTTCAGTTTCCTTAGTCAGTTGGGAACATTCATTATTATAATGGAAGGTGTATTTTGAGAAAGTTTTGATAATATGCATAAAATTAAATTCACTGTAAATTAGGCTCTAACAGATGAAATATAATTCCATTAAAATGGCAGTTTCCTTAGATAGGACAGGGCATATATTTTTTAATAGCCACAATGTTTTTTGGGGACAGTTGTCACTTACGATGCTATATTAAATTGCAACATGCAGGCACTTACCACCTATTTTTGGAATGACTATGGCAAGACTTGTGATTGTTCCCATTGTGATACTTGAATGAATGCACAAAGTAAAAAACTGGTTCAGATTTTTAACATAAAAAGTTCTTCTTCTTCAAGTGTTTGGCCATATATAGACTAGTTTAGGTTGAAATTGACCAATACTGTGCAGTTATTATTTTTGTTTTGTAGTTATATATGTCAAACAAAACGAACTCAGATATATTTAAGGTAGCTACGGTAGCTGAGGAAGGTAACCGATGCCTATTAGCAGCTTGACATGGGTTCCCCAAAATTACTTGTATTAGTAAACAGTTTAATGCAGTATTATCCATTTTGTTGTTTTATTCTGTAATCAGTTATCCCATGACCTTTTAGTTTTTATACTTAGAAGTAAAACTGCTCTGATATTCTGTTGCCTAGTCTATTATCTGGAAAAATATCATAAATGTTATGAACTCAGTATCAGAATTTTCAATTATTAACCAGGCTTTAAATGTAGACCACTAACTGCTAATGCTTTCTAAGTTAAGAAAGATATAAGCTTTGCATGGTGTTGTGTTAAACTAGATAGCTTGATTTTATTGAATATCACATGCTCTCAATGGCTTTAGTGCACTAATATAAAAAGAACTTTAGCAGCGCTTTGAATAATACAAGGACCAGTGTGCTGCAAAGTGAATTGAGGTCAGCACTTATCTTTGAATAGGCCATATTGGCAGCTTAGACAAAAGTATAGCTTGACAGGCAATGGAAGTCTTCTGGGATGTTTCTGCTATCCAATGTCTTTAGAATAGTTAAATGGTTGCCCATGTAGTGTTGTCATCCTTGAAAAGGTTGTTTGCACAGCAGAACTGTATTTCTTGTGTGATATTTTCCATAACTTCTTGTGTCAGAAACATTAATTTACTTAGAGATCCAAATCCACTGTTGATGTGTCATTGTGATGCAGTATTAAAATCTCCCAGAGTTCTCTTTTCACATATGTTTCCCCTTACTGGGCATTTTTACATAGCAAGCTCAACTTTGGACAATGTCACAGTGGCACTATTTAATCATAGGAGTCTAAATAGAAAGATGCCAGAATGTGAGGCCCTCCTGCAACTTGAAAACATTTATATTTGTGTAGTTATTGAGATATGCTTTTAATGCAATGACAGCACTCTCTCTATACCAGGGTTTAGAAACTATTGTGTCTTCAAACCCTTTGGTTATTGTAGGGGAGTAGCTGCTTTTGTCAGAAATACCAACACCTCATATCAAATTACCCACAGCCCTAAATTTAGATCCATAACATCTTTAACAAATCTAAACAGTATTTTGTTGCTAGGTACAGATCCCCATCAATGTCCACAGAGATGATGGAAATTATCTTAATACTATTGAGGAGTTAAAAAACAAACCAAACACCTTCTTACTTGGGAAATCAATTACCTAAGCATTGACTGGCACACTTACACCTCTAAAAATAGACATATACAGCCTTTCCCTAGAGTTTGATATTGCAAATACAGTACACTATAAAAAACTTTAAAAGTACCCACTGCAGCCTCTAATATCCTTGACCTAGTACTTATTAACCTAGCACCTGCCTATACCCCCACCTTGCATCTCCCCATCTATGGTTAAATCCAACAAAAACAGGTAATTTTCCCTGTCAGGCCTTGTAGTACCATCCCACTACCAAATGAAGGAGACGTTAGGGACTTTTTCAGAGTAAACCTACTTCAGCTCATAAGCAATCTACACAAAATTTCCTATTATCCCCCACAAATGAACCTAAATGAGAGGGCTGCTGTATTTGCCTCCAATTTTCACCAGCACCTAAACAGTGACAAAGAAAAACCTGTATCTGTCCACAATAAATATGACAAGTTCAAGATTACACCTCTCTTGTGAAACTCTTATATTAATAAACCATATAACAAAAGAAATAAAATAATAAAAAGTTGCAAACATTCCTCCTCTCCCTACCTCAAGATCACACGAAAACAGATCAGCAGTCATAGGATCACAGGATCATAGGAAATTACTAGACTATTGACCTTGAGGCCCTTACAAGCCTAGCCAAGAATTTAGCTCCTGTTGCGACAAATCAGCATCTGATGCCCCTGTCCAGCAGGGACACAGGTGGAATCCCAGGGGTGTATTTTCTGTTCCCTATCCAGTTATCCAGGTTGCACTTAAAAAGGGTTAATGAGGTACTCTGCTTGACGTGGAGCTGGAGTCTATTCTACAGAAGGGGGAGTCTCTGGGACACAACTATCATTTTACTCAGTGAATTTTAGAATTGTCCTAAACAAAATAAGTGAATCCCGTGCCTGGATGACAAACCATACCCCTGATATAATCACCCTAACTGAAACCTGGTTGAAGCCACAAAACTCTGATAGAGATATTCTCCGTTCCTGATATAGCATTCTTCGACAAGATAGACAAAAGAAGAAAGAAGATGTTGTGGCTATAGTCTACTCTAACCATCTTACTCCTTTATGTCTTATGCCCACTCCTTCCTTCTCACCTGCTGAACTCCTGTTGGCTAACTTTAAACTTAATGATTATACAACTATCACTGTTGTAGCTATTTACATTCCTCCAGGTGATAACCTTACCCTTCTAGAAAGCATTCTCTCCTACCTTTCTCTAAATTTTCACAATGAAACAGTCCTTCTTGGGGATGTAAATATCAACTGGCTAACCTTTCAGGAACCTAAGTCTTCCTCCTTCATCAACTTGCATGGTTTTGTGCAACATATCTCTTCTCCTACCCATTCTAATAAATCTTATACTTCCATTTCTCTCATAGACTGGATTTTAGTCTCAGACTTAAATAAATATCATGATCCTACAACCCTCCTGACTCCCTAAGTGACCACATCCCCTGTGAAAGTTTTTAGATACCCACCTCATTTCACCAAGCCCCACAGATATATAACCTGCCGTAAACTTACCTCCTTCTGCCCTGTCACTTTTAATGTTCTTCTCTCCAAAATAAACTGGTCACAACTAACTCTCCTCCCTCTCAACAATGCTGACCACTCATTTAACTCAATCTTTCTTAATATCCTAAACTCACTTGCTCCTCTCTGCACTGTCCAAATCAAATCTAATATATCACCATGGTTAACTAATGCTACCCATACTCTAATGAATACCAGAGATACCCATATAAATATTTTTGGTTTCAAACAACTAATTGATAGTCCAACTAGAATAAATAATAAAAGCAAAAAAGAAACCACCTTAGATTGGATTCTTACAAACTCTCCCCTACAAAACTACCAAACTGGCATCCTTCCAGATGACCTTAGCGATCACTCTCTTACTTATGTCATTAGGGCCAAAACTAAGCTAAACTTACCTACCTCACATAAAACAATATATTCAAAAAAACAATTTAATCCTGAAAGATTCCTAACAGAACTTTCACAATACAACTGGACCCCTCTTAAACATCTCTCACTCAACAATGCTGTTGAACACTTCAACTCAGCATTCCTTGCCATCTTAAATCAACATGCCCCAAGTCGTATCATTAGAACAAAGACCAAAATAGCACCCTGGCTAACCTCTAATACCAAACAAAAAATTATACTTAGAAATAAATCGTGGAAAAAATGGCGTTCCTCCAGAAATCCAAACGATCACCAAACCTTCAAAGAACTCAGAAACAATACCAAAAAAGCTATACTTTCAGATAAAAAGAATTATTACCTTGAACTACAGCAATCAACCAAAAAAGAACCAAAAAAGTTTTGGTCTACTATCAATAATCTACTTACCCCAGGCAAAGTAGTTACACCAAAACCACAAAACTTAGACCTTGATAACCCCTCTTTAATAGCCAATAACTTCAATACCTTCTTTACTACTTCCATACAAAATCTAGCTAACCACTTAATCCCTGATTCTTCCCAACTGCTCTTAAATAACATCAACAACTGCCTTCCTCCCCTGCAACTTCAACCCATACCTACCTCCTACATACAATCTCTTCTACAAAAACTTAAACCCACTACCCCCTCAGCTGATAACCTTCCTGCTGAATTTCTTCAAGTAGCAGCCAAAGTTATCGCCTACCCTGTTTCTATCCTCATAAACAGATCCATAAAAGAAAGTACTTTTCCAGCAATCTGGAAGATATCTCATATCATACCCCTACACAAAGGAGGCAAATCCACAGACCTTTCAAACTTTCGTCCTATAGCTATTATCTCCACTAGCTAAAATCATGGAAAAATGTATACACAAACAACTACTTAACCATCTCCTTCATAACAACCTACTAGCAAACACTCAACATGGATTTAGACCTTCACATAGTACTACCACTGCTCTACTTTCCTTTACCAACACTATCAACTGTAATCGTAACAACAACAAACTAACCTCTTCTCTTTTCCTAGACCTGTCAAAAGCCTTCGATATGGTCAACCACACACTTCTACTACACATATTAAAATCCCTTGCTTTGGATACCTCCTCCTTAACCTGGTTCTCTTCTTATCTTGAAAACCGACAACAAGCAGTACTCTGGAAAAATTGTCTATCTTCCTTACTACCTATCTCTTTTGGAGTACCACAAGGATCCATACTAGGCCCACTCTTATTCTCTATCTTTATTAATGACCTCCAAGCATCTATCCAAAACACTACATGATTCCACCATTATTTGCACAGCTTCCACTCAATCTGAACTCCACTCACTCACACAATCTACCTTTTCTATCGTTGAACACTGGTTCTCAAAAAGATGTCTTCTCCTCAATCCCAAGAAAACAAAACTATTACTTTTCTCACCTACCCACAAATCTACTCAACTTAACTTCTCTATTACTGCAATTGATAACTCCCTCATCTCCCCAGACTTAACAACTAAACTACTTGGTGTTACTATTGACAATAATCTTAGCTATGATTACCACATCAATAACACTATAAAAGCAGTTAATAAAAAAATCGGTTCATTGTACAAAATCAAACCCTACCTTACACCAGAAGCATGGACCACCTTAGCACAAACACATCTTATCTCTACCCTATTGTATGCCTCCTCTATTTACACTAATCTCTCCAAAAGCAACCTGAAGAAACTTACTACATCCTACCACAATATAGCTCGCTTTGCCACAGCATCCCAGTACAGAACACACCACTGTCTAAACTTAAAACACTTACACTGGTTGGAACTTCCTAACAAGATTATATATCAACAACTCTTAATAACACATAACATATTATATCAACCATCTAAAACACCTGCTCTCAGTAACCTCTTGATCCCTTATAATAACTTGAAACAACTACGTTCTGCTGAAAAGCTTCAAGTCAACACAACTCGAATTGCCAATTCTGCAGGTAACTGCCTTTTTTCCAACGCAGTAGGCAAAATATGGAATAACCTCCCCTCACACATTACCTCTATAGGCTCCTTTGATCCTTTTAAAAAACAACTTCTTGCACATCTTAAAAACTTCTGGCTCTGCTCTTGTACCAATCCAGATTGAGAAACCTTATACCTTCTACTATCATACTTCCTTACTTCTCAACTGCAATCTTTCTCTGTGTTCTCAAACAACCTAATGACTGTACAGTTTCTACTGTTCTCACAAAAAAAAATATATATATATATTGTATATACACTTATATGTATGAAATGACCTGAATGGAGTGTAGTTTTAGAAATAATTAATGTCTTTCTCAATACGTAGATAGCACTATATGTGTTCTATTTTTCTTGATCTAGACTATTAAGTATCCATGGTAACTCAATGTCTGTCAAAGGAACTTATAGTAAATCTACAATTTGTATAACCTTGTTTTAAATCTGTGGAGCTTTTCTCCCCGGGCCTCCACTGAAAATGGAAATTATCCAGCTGGACTAGCCCAATCAACAAATGTAAAATAAAATAAATAAAATAAAGATAAAATGTGAAAAAATGTGGGTAAAAACTAAGCTCCCAACCCATTTACAAAAATATAAAGAACTCAGAAATCTGGCAAAAACACACATTAACAAGTACAAAAAGAACTTTTATTTTTACCCCCCCCCCCTACTGCCCAAAGGTCACACCCAAAAAAATTCTGGAACTCCATTAAACAAATCCTGCATCCTGGAAACCCTTCTTCTCTCAACCCCTGCCCAAACAATACTCCAGAAGAAACAGCTACCATGCTCAATACCTATTTTATTGGATCCATATCAAAGATGATAAACACCTTCTCCTCCACTACCAACATAGATAACTCTCCCATACCCTCTCGTTCTCCAAATTATTTTTCTCTTAAATCAGTACCTACTAACTATATCAAATCCTTACTCACTAAACCTAAACCCTGCTCCTCCATGCCTGACCATCTGCCTCCCTATTTTGTGCAAGTAGCTGAAGAGTCTATTGGTATTCCTGTATCTATCCTAATAAATCACTCTATCTCAGAATCAAAAGTCCCTTCTATCTGGAAAGAATTCTACACCTTACCTATACACAAGGGAGGAAACTCTACTGACATTTCAAACTTCAGACCTATCGCAATCCTCTCTCCACTATCAAAAATACTGGAAAAATGCATACATAAGCAGATCATGCAATACTTACTACAGGAATCCTTGCTCACACCCACCCAGCATGGCTTTTTCCCTAAGCACAGCACTTCAACTGCCCTAATATCCTTCACTAACACTATCTCACAAGCCAGAGATAACAATAAACCTGTTTCTTGCCTATTTCTGGACCTCTCCAAAGCCTTTGATACAGTCTCTCACCCTCTCGTACTATCCATAATGTCTAACCTTAACTTCTGTACCTCTACTATTACCTGGTTTACCAGCTCTCTCACTGACCGCCTGCAATGTGTGAAATGGTCCTCTGCTCTATCCCCCCCCCCTTTACCAGTGAAAATTGGTGTCCCCCAAGGTTCCATCCTAGGCCCATTACATTTTAATATATTCACTAATCTTCTACATACCTCCTGTCCTCTGTCATCCCTTATTCAGTATGCAGATGATTCTATAGTCATCACCATTGCAGATTCTCCCAATAACCTTATCTCTGCTACTCAAGCATCTTTCAGCTCAGTAGAATCCTGGCTCTGTGATAACCTGCTAATACTTAACCCTGAAAAATAAAACTCCTACACTTTCTTCCTAAAAACCTCACCCACCTTAAATCAACCTTTTCAGTACTCTCCCTTAACACATCCATCATAGTTGAAAGTAGCACAAAACTACTAGGAGTAACAATAGATGACCAACTTAAATTTTACTTACATATAAATAACTGCATTAAAAAGACACACCAAAAACTGGGCCTTCTCTATTGAAACATAAGGTTTCTTACAAATAAAGCAAGAGTTACCCTCTCTCATTCATACCTACTACCCAGTCTATTGTATAGCTGTCAAATTCTCACTAATCTCAACGCCACACTTCTAGCAAAACTAGAATCCACCCATAACAAGGTTGCAAGATTCGCTGCCCAACAAACTTAATAAATCTCACCATTGTCTCTTACTAAGATACTTAAACTGGCTTGAACTACCCCACTCACTCCTTCACTCCCAACTACAGATAATCCATACAGTTCTATACCAGCAATCCTTCTGTCCTAGCCTATTCTCTTTAATCTCTCAGTACTCCCCTACCAGGTCCTTACATAGCTCTGACCAAAACCTATTACAAATATACAAAGCTAAAACTAAATTTGGATGCAATCTCTATAGCTCCAATCCTTCTATAGCATGGAATAAACTGCCACTAGAAATCAGGCCTCTTACACAAACTAATCAATTCAAAACTGCAACCAAAGTATACCTAAAAGCACACTGGTCCTTCCCTTGTTGTCATCCTCCATAAAATACATTCAGTCCACTTGCTAAACTCTACCTTACTATTTACTATCAGTATGTTCTTTTTACCTCCAATGATGAACTAAAATATCTGCATACTATTTACCTTTACATCGACAGATCTCATTTCCTCTTCTGATCTCAATTTTTTTTATTAGAAACATCTACTGTTACTTATAATTATTGCTGCTTTTTATGAATTATTGTCTTATATTGTTTAATGCTTACATTTCAAAACAAAGCTTCTTAACTAATTACTTCTGTATTAACTAATATACTTTCTATATAACTACTGTGAAATTCTAGTGCTTTTAATGACTTATATACTGTGGAGCTTTTCTCCCCAGGCCTCCACTAAAAGACTATTCAGCTCAGTGGGACCACCCCGGTCAACAAATGTAAAATAAATAAATACAATAATAATAATAATAATAAATTTCACCAAAATCTATATCACAACAAGTAGTATGAACTTTTATTTTACCCCCTACTGCCCAAAGGTCACACCCAAAAAAATTCTGGAACTCCATTAAACAAATCCTGCATCCTGGAAACCCTTCTTCTCTCAACCCCTGCCCAAACAATACTCCAGAAGAAACAGCTACCATGCTCAATACCTATTTTATTGGATCCATATCAAAGATGATAAACACCTTCTCCTCCACTACCAACATAGATAACTCTCCCATACCCTCTCGTTCTCCAAATTATTTTTCTCTTAAATCAGTACCTACTAACTATATCAAATCCTTACTCACTAAACCTAAACCCTGCTCCTCCATGCCTGACCATCTGCCTCCCTATTTTGTGCAAGTAGCTGAAGAGTCTATTGGTATTCCTGTATCTATCCTAATAAATCACTCTATCTCAGAATCAAAAGTCCCTTCTATCTGGAAAGAATTCTACACCTTACCTATACACAAGGGAGGAAACTCTACTGACATTTCAAACTTCAGACCTATCGCAATCCTCTCTCCACTATCAAAAATACTGGAAAAATGCATACATAAGCAGATCATGCAATACTTACTACAGGAATCCTTGCTCACACCCACCCAGCATGGCTTTTTCCCTAAGCACAGCACTTCAACTGCCCTAATATCCTTCACTAACACTATCTCACAAGCCAGAGATAACAATAAACCTGTTTCTTGCCTATTTCTGGACCTCTCCAAAGCCTTTGATACAGTCTCTCACCCTCTCGTACTATCCATAATGTCTAACCTTAACTTCTGTACCTCTACTATTACCTGGTTTACCAGCTCTCTCACTGACCGCCTGCAATGTGTGAAATGGTCCTCTGCTCTATCCCCCCCCCTTTACCAGTGAAAATTGGTGTCCCCCAAGGTTCCATCCTAGGCCCATTACATTTTAATATATTCACTAATCTTCTACATACCTCCTGTCCTCTGTCATCCCTTATTCAGTATGCAGATGATTCTATAGTCATCACCATTGCAGATTCTCCCATTGACCTTATCTCTGCTACTCAAGCATCTTTCAGCTCAGTAGAATCCTGGCTCTGTGATAACCTGCTAATACTTAACCCTGAAAAATAAAACTCCTACTCTTTCTTCCTAAAAACCTCACCCACCTTAAATCAACCTTTTCAGTACTCTCCCTTAACACATCCATCATAGTTGAAAGTAGCACAAAACTACTAGGAGTAACAATAGACGACCAACTTAAATTTTACTTACATATAAATAACTGCATTAAAAAGACACACCAAAAACTGGGCCTTCTCTATTGAAACATAAGGTTTCTTACAAATAAAGCAAGAGTTACCCTCTCTCATTCATACCTACTACCCAGTCTATTGTATAGCTGTCAAATTCTCACTAATCTCAGCCACACTTCTAGCAAAACTAGAATCCACCCATAACAAGGTTGCAAGATTCGCTGCCCAACAAACTTAATAAATCTCACCATTGTCTCTTACTAAGATACTTAAACTGGCTTGAACTACCCCACTCACTCCTTCACTCCCAACTACAGATAATCCATACAGTTCTATACCAGCAATCCTTCTGTCCTAGCCTATTCTCTTTAATCTCTCAGTACTCCCCTACCAGGTCCTTACATAGCTCTGACCAAAACCTATTACAAATATACAAAGCTAAAACTAAATTTGGATGCAATCTCTATAGCTCCAATCCTTCTATAGCATGGAATAAACTGCCACTAGAAATCAGGCCTCTTACACAAACTAATCAATTCAAAACTGCAACCAAAGTATACCTAAAAACACACTGGTCCTTCCCTTGTTGTCATCCTCCATAAAATACATTCAGTCCACTTGCTAAACTCTACCTTACTATTTACTATCAGTATGTTCTTTTTACCTCCAATGATGAACTAAAACATCTGCATACTATTTACCTTTACATCGACAGATCTCATTTCCTCTTCTGATCTCAATTTTTTTTTATTAGAAACATCTACTGTTACTTATAATTATTGCTACTTTTTATGAATTATTGTCTTATATTGTTTAATGCTTACATTTCAAAACAAAGCTTCTTAACTAATTACTTCTGTATTAACTAATATACTTTCTATATAACTACTGTGAAATTCTAGTGCTTTTAATGACTTATATACTGTGGAGCTTTTCTCCCCAGGCCTCCACTAAAAGACTATTCAGCTCAGTGGGACCACCCCGGTCAACAAATGTAAAATAAATAAATACAATAATAATAATAATAATAATGATAAAATAAATTTGTCCCACCAACAAGTCCTATTGATGTCACAGACCAAGTTGAGGTCATGATTACTGGTTACTTGAGTGCAGTAGTCCCATCAAGGTGGGGTCTGAGATTGCTTTGCATGCCAGACAGAGGTCACCTCTGAGGAGTCTGTAGGAGACTGGCTACAGGGACAAGGCCTTGAGCCTATCTGTGTAGGGTAGATCTTTGAGGCTCTGGATTTTCCTGGTGAGGAACATCTGTAGTCTCTCCAGCTGCTGCATGTGCTTTGTGAAGTACATGGCAAAGGGCCATTGTACTAAATAATGGGTCTTATAAGGCAAGAATACACGGATGTTATGACCACCTTGTCCATGGACGAGATATCCTTGGCATGAGTAGTTCTTCCCATTTATGGTTGGATAGTTAAAGTCACCCAGGATCAGAGTAAAGGGATGAATCTTGATACATTTGAAGAGGTCCAGATAGATGGATTAGGCATCTTGCATCAATTTTGTGGGCCTGTAGCTAGCTATGATTTGAATAGGGGTCCTGTCAATGGTTAACTGCACCTGGAGTGTCTCCTGTGTGTCATACTGTTTGACCAGCCTGAAGGTGTGTATGTCTTCTGTGTATGTATATTGCAACTCCATATCCTTTTGCTTTGCTGCCCACAGTTTGGGGTCTGAATGTATGATAGGATGAGTAACCTGGTATGGCTGGGGGGCTCTCACTAGCTTAGAACCCGTATTCTGTGACTGCACAAATGTCAGCATCTTCCAGGGTTAAGAATGCTTGCAATGATTGCAGTTTTATGTTTAGACTCCTAGCATTTAGCAGCATGACCTTTAATTTGCATTTTGATGGCATTTTCATGTTGGTAGTTTTGACCTCATGGCACTGCCTAAAAAGGCACTATGGGGGAGGCAAGAGACTTTGCCAGGAGCCTGAAGCCCAAGGGAGATATTTGTAGGCCATGGCATCATGGTTTGTCAGTCATGTCTTCCCAGGCTGTCAGGTCCTGGATCCCCTTGTAATGATACCAGAAACTAAGCCAATTGTTAAAGTCAATCTTTTTCTGTTTGTATTGATGCATCATTCTGGGTGATGGTAGAATGCTGCTGAAGACTTAGAACATACCTGCCTGGGACACATATTCAGTGAGCTTTATCATGGCTCTCTTCATGTAATCAAGGGAGGTACATCTCAAGTCATAAATGCCAACATTAACTATGACATAGTACCTGTTGTTGACAGACTTGTGTGCATGGGTGATATGGTGGATTCTGGAACCTGACAAACAACTAACCGTGGCTTTCTCCTTATCCAGCCTGGTGAGAGGCACATCTGTGTCTCTCACAATGGTGTCTCCTATGACTAATATGTTGGGTTTATGTTTCAGCCTTAGTGGCAATGAATATAAATGCACTATGAGAAAATAAGGCACTGTATGAAATTACAGTCGCTGTCGATACCAAAGGAAACTGCAAATCTTTTTCAGTTATGTCAGGAAAGTAAAGAGTAATGTCCAACAATGCAATGAACTCATTCATCCATGCTAATACCATGCATTCTGATCTCAGAGATAGTGCTAACTTTACTTCGCCTGCCCATGTTGCTATCCCCCACTAGCCCTAAAAGTGTAGCTTCCTCTGAAATCACTTTGGAATAAGTTTTAAAATATATGTCATAGATTAAAAATAGAATACCGCTGTGGGGCCAGACAACATACCAGGTTGCATTTGCATCAGTGCCAAGTATGCAGTATCTGAACTTCAACATAAATTGTTTAATTTCAGCCTATCCACAGGATTTGAACCTGATGCTTGGAGAATAGCCTCTGTGACTTCTGACACAAGGGCAGCCCTGCTATAGACCTAGGCCATTATAGGACCATCAGAATAACCAGTCTTAAATGAAAAGCCATGGGATGTATTATACATTGGCAAGCTATAAGGGCTAAATGCCCATGCTTGAAACATTTGTATGTATGTATGTACAGCAGAACTCATTTATGCAGACATAGACAACTTAACTGATTTAGACCCCACTTATTTTTTTGTGAAGTGCAGGTCCTCCCCCTGAACCTAATAAATGTCTTTGAAAAGCTTACATAGGCTGTAGACAGCAGTCACTATATATACACACACACACACACACACACACACACACACACACACACACACACACACACACACACACACACACACACACATATGGGTCTACTTCATAATTTAGTAGACCAAAATCCCACTTAGTCAACTTTCATAATGCAGAGACAACAACACCAACAATCTATAACACTCACAACCTGGGACACCAAATTTCCACTCCAGGTAATTACCTACTTGGCCAAACTGAAAAACAAATTAAAATTGAAGCAAAGTAAACCCATCCATGTGGGGGATTTTGCCCCCACACCCCCTAACTAAATATACCAACTCCAAGATTGCACTACCACGGAGGTAAGGGGAAATTTTCAACATGGTGGCCAAGTGGTTACTTACCTGGAATGGGAAGTCGGTGTTCTAGGTCATCGGCGTTACAGATCCTTGGTGTTGTTGTCTCAGCCTTATGAAAGTTGGATAATGTGTGTGTGTGTGTGTGTGTGTGTGTGTGTGTGTGTGTGTGTATATATATATATATATATATATATATATGTATATATATATATATATATATATATATATATATATATATATATATATATATATATATATATATATATATATATATATATATATATATATATATATATATACACACACACACTGCTTATACTTAATGTAAGCTACTAGGTCATCTGCTGGAAACTGGTTATTCAACAAAGTCCATGTTTTGAAAGTTGCTGATATCTTCTCTGAATGCAAAATTGTAAATAGTGGAGTATCACATAGATCTGGGGTAACTCTGCCATATTTGACATTTGTTTTGCAGACAGCTAAGCCAATGTCCTAGAAGAGGGGCTGATCAACTTTTTCTGATGAGTGGAAGCTGAGTACTGTTATCCTTTCATCTATTGATATTAAACTGCTCCAAAAAGAGATGGAATATTTACATACCTGATGTACTGAAAACAGTCCCAAACCTATTACAAAAAAATTCAATCCCCCCCCAAAAAAAACATGGAACAAAACAGAAACAAAACAAAATAACAAGTTCCAAAGGACAAACCGTGAGAATCCTTCTAAGATTAAGCTCTTTCATTCTTTAATATATTCACCATAGAACTTCCTGAGAATCTTTTTACAAAATCTTTCCATACTATTTAAATACTGTCCAGGCTTTGCACCAAAAAACAACCAACCAGTCAGCTACCATTCAAAGCACATGTACCCAATGAAATACAATATTTAAATCAGGTTAAAAAATCTCAGAAAAGAAACACTTCGTGGAACACGACCAATCATTAGGCACTGAAAACAAGACAATAAATAGATCTTAATGGCTTTTTTCACCAATCAGAAAAACAGAACCAATCATAAATCTTGACTGTCTTTTCCACCAATCAAAAAACACTGATAAAATCCATTATCAAAAAGTGATGTTCCCAAATGGTCTCCCATCCAAATGCTATCTAGGCTCAATCCTGCTTAGGTTCTAAAGTCAGACAATATGGGGCATATTTATTCTAAACTAATGATTCCTGCCCAAAATAAAGCATTTTATGTTGATCATGCCTTTAATTCTGGTGGTCAATTTCCATACATGCTGTTTCCCGTCTAGAGTCACAGCATTCCAGGCAAACCTTATAATCACCTTCTAAAGCTTAGATTTCCACAGAGTCAATGATAAAGAATGTATACTTCCTAAAACTTTCACAAATCAAAGAGTGTTTAGCCAACGCATTATTAGCATCACATTTTCTGATGGTGAAATTATGTTCATAGATCCTACATTTTAAACATCTCATTGAACATGAGTCGCATAAGGCCAAATAAACTACTCTAATGGAAGTGCAAGTCAAGCCTTTTCTTAGCAGTAAAAACCATGTTATGAGAATTCAGTGTAATACTTGAAATGTTCGCTATATAGCGGCACTGTTTACATCGTCTGCACCTGAATGTACTTTTCCTTCCCCCTACTATTGTATTGCCTGTCTGGGTAAACTATTCTAACATGGTTTTTATATCGAATCTCTTTTTGTAGGTAAACAATGGTTTCAAACCTAATATCTGAGCCATGTCTCCTGTTGCCCAGAATACATTTCCAATTAACTCTCAAAATGTTTTTTATAATGTTCATATCCATAGATATAGGAAGGGGAAAGGCATTCCTGAAACCAGTCTTGTTATTCTGGATTATAGGTATGACTAAAGGATCTGATGACAATTGAAGCTTGACTTTATTTAGGATAGGTCTTGCCCTATCAATTCTGTGAAATAACACTTCTTGCTCAGTTTTATTTAACCAATCACTTGTGTAACCTTGTTCAAGAAAGTAACCCCTTAGAGTAACAAGTTTGCTGTTGAAACATTCATCACCACTGGTCAATCTACTAAGTCTGATATACTGACCCTTCACAACACTTTTTCATGTGCTAAGGGTGCAGTCTGTGTTTATGTAAATATTAGTTGGCATAACTACCTTTGCAGTAAATCTGGCTTTGCATGCATCCTCTCTCTTGTACAAAAATCAGGGTCACATCAAGATAATAAACTGACTTGCCAAAACCACCTTTAGTGAATTTCAAAAAACTTGTACTCATGCTCAAGTCATTGAGAAGCAAATTAAATTCATCCTTTTTTGCGTAACATATGAAAATCAAATTATCAATGTATTTTAGAGAAAAAAAAACACTTTATTGTATAGCAGATGATTTAACTTTTCTTGCTGTTAAAATGCCATTACCAAATTTGCAAAGGTTAGTGCTTTGTCCAAGCCTGACTCCTCTAAATCTGACTCTTCCAAAAAGAAGAGCCACTTGGTGCCTGCATCTACCATGGCACTGGTGGCCCCAAAACATAAGGCTCTGCTTCCAAGTAACTCCTTGGAAACTAAAGCTAAGGTACCGAAACTACAAGTTCAAGATTCCTCGGCACTGATTGCTACTACTATGGTGCCTCTGGCACCAGCACTGGCACCAGTGTCTTTGGTTTCCAGTTTGGTGCCGACCTCTCTTATGGCAACTCAGCAGGCTTTACACACCCCCTCAGTGCCAATAACAGAACAGGTTTTTCCCAGAACAAGGTATTCACCTTCCTTAGACCCCTTTGCAGGCCAGTTGCCCATTCCCTTCCTGGAGTGACCCGAGTCCCCTTTAGGTTTTTCAGTTTGATCCTTCAGGAGTCTCTCCAATGTAGATGTCATGAGATTGGTGGATCAGCTGCTGGCGGCCAGAGGTATCTATGCCCCTTCTCAAGCCTCTCTCCCTTCTGGAGTTGGGGTATCTTCTCCAAGTCTCCTACACTGTCTCCTCCCCTGACTTCCTCTGAAGCTTCAGAGCCCAGCACTTTGATCCTTCGAGTACTAGCTGCCTTGGTGCAGTTAGGCATCCCTTCCTCAGCACTGAATGTGGCTCTGACTTCTTCAGTTCCATCCTTGTAACCGATAAATTCTCAGGGCCCAGACTTGGCTGCTGGTTCTGAGGGTCTTGGATCAGCTCCTTTTTTTTATGGGGTGCCAATCTTGGCTCTTGGGAATTTGTCAGTTGCGGGTCCTTTCCCAGCTCCTACCTTGGAGGGTGGGCTCTCAGAGTGGGGTGTGACCTCGGTTCTGAGATGGTTTCCTCAGTTCTAGGCTCCCACTCATTTTTGTGGAGCCCTGCCTTCCAAGTTATGGAGAGAGCTTTAGCTTCTGCAAGCTTTCAGCTGGTTTCTCCTGCATCAGAGTATCATATTACCATATTTTCTGGCCCAGAGCCAACACCAGTTCTCATGACAGCACAGTAAACACCAACACTTCAAGTTACCCTTGTACAGGGTCCCTCTTCTTTGGAGTCTTCCTCTGAGAGTCCTGCTGAGGACCCCCCCATAAGAAGATATGCAAGAGGAAGTACCTGGATTTCCATGGAAAAATCTGTCACCGAAGACACGGTCTTCGATGAAGGTGAAGGGTCCCCCCAGTCACCCACTAGAGATCCTCAAGCAGAGGGGTAATTGGAAGCCCCAAGACCCAACCTCAGAGGAATGTGTGTACTTGCAAGATTTTGGTGCTCAACCATCTAATTCCTGGGTGACCTCACCCACTGATGATCTTATTAAGCTGATCGCACAATGGGCTTGGAAGGCCTCTGACTCCATAGAGCCTATTCCCTGGAGACTGGACAAAATTTTATCACCTCCTGAAGACCACCAATATTGGGCCAAGGGTTTAGCAGTAGATGCCATGGTGGTGGCTGCTGCCACCAAGAAAGAACTCACTGATGAGAGTTCTGCTGTCCATCCTCCTAACCTGGAGTCTAGGATTTTGGACAGATTTGGAAAGTGAGTCTATGCTTCATTGACCTTTACAATTAGGTCTTTGAACTTCATGGCACATTTTATTACACTCCAGAGAGACCTGATTAAGGAATTATCAGATACTGTCATGGGATCAGTGTCTGACAAAGGTGCAGAACAATGTCCCCTCTCAGCTAGCCACCCTGGAGTCTATATTGAACTCATCCATGCAGCTCATTGCACATGCAGCCAAAGGCATGACCAGAGCAGCAGATTCCGGTGTTGCCATAAGGTGCCATGCCTGGATGCACTTGTGGGAATTCACAGAGCTCTTCAAGTCTTCCTTCATCAGTGATCCTTTTGACAGATCATCTTTGTTCAGCTCCAAGATGAAGGATATGCAAGCTGGGTGTGAGAAGGATTTAAAGACACTGTCTGCTGTGGGCATTCATTTTTCTAGTCCTTAGCAATCATATTCTAGGAATCAGAGGAGTGGAAAGATGTGGCTCAAAAAGTCCCAGTGGTCTTTCCAAGACACATATGGCGGGGGAGCTCAGATGGAAGACGCCAACCCTGAGGCAGAGGTGGCCCATGAAACCAGGTTCCAGAAACTCTTTCTCTGGACAGCCCTACCAGTGCTCCTGAAAGAAGGCCTGATTGCTTACATCTGGAAGCAGTCAGGAAAAGACTTGTACTGCACTTGACAGCCTGGCAACAAATAACCTCTGATACGTGGGTGCAGAGAATCATTTCCAGAGGCTATCACATTCCCTTCATCCTTTTCCCAAGATCACAGAGAAAAATCCCCAATGTTCCACCCAATCAGAGGGATCAGAGGATCTGATATGTAAGGCTATGGAGCACATCATCATGGACCTAATTTACAAGGATATAGGAAATCTCCAAACTCTAGATCCCACACAATTTGGTTTTGTGAAGGGTAGATCATGCCTGCTTAACCTGGTTAACTTCTTTGAGTCAGTCACCAGAGCTGTGGATGAGGCTACCTTGATCTGGCCAAGGCCTTTGATGTCATTCCACACTCAGGAATTATTGAGAGACTCAGCAAACTTGGCATCAACCCCTATATCACTAGGTGGGTTGCAAATTGGCTCACAGGTAAAACCCACAGTGTGAAAGTAGCAGACTCCAAGTCAACCTGCTGACCAGTCACAATTGGAGTCCCACAGCGATTGGTCTTGGGTCCTCTCCTGTTTGGCATCTACTTCTCAGAAGTCCAGGCCAACACGAAAGGACTCCGGCTGACCAAGTTTGATGACGATTGCAAGCTGGGAGCCATTATTAACTCCCCAGGTGATGTAGACATGCTACAGAAAGGCCTCACTGAGACCAATGACTGGTGTCAAAACCATGGTCTTAAGCTTAATGCCAAAGAATGCATCATCATTCCCTTTGGGAAAAACTCAGTTCCCACTAATTACCACACTGATGGTAGCCCAGTGAACACTGAAGGTGTTATAAGAGATCTGGGGACACAGGTTGACAGCAACCTCTCTGACCACCACATTGCCACTGTGGTCAGAAAGTCCTTCTATGTGGCACATCTCATTACCAAGGGTTTTGCTTCCATGAAGAAAGAGGTCATCATCTCTCTTTACTCTTCCCTCATTAGACCAGTCATTGAGTATAATGCCCTATTTGGCATGTACCTCACTAAACACTTGCAACAGTTGGAAAGGTCACAAAAGTACCTCACGAAGAGGATCCGAGGCCTTAAACACATACCCTACATGGGCAGACTCAAAAAATTCCAGCTTTTCTCTGTCTCATATCATCTATTAAGAGGTGATCTCTGCTTGACTTACAAAGACATGTCAGACCCAGCTCTGTTAGAAATTCATCATCTAAAGAAATCCCAATCCCACCACACCACACACTCCATGTACCTCAACCTCATTACCACAATCAACAGAACATGCTGGAGGGACAGGTTCATAACCCAGAGACTGCCCATGCTCTGGAATAGACTTCCCCATACATGTCAAAGCAGAGCACCTCACTGGCCCTTTTCAAGAAAAATCTTGATGAGTGGATGGGAAATAGAAAGTTCACCCCGGGGATCACTCCAGTGGCTCTACTTGACAGAGGCACTGGGAAATAATGGCAGCATGATGACAGGGCACTTCTGTGGGCTAGGCTTGTAAAGGCTCCAGGGCCATTGGCCTAGTACACACCTATGAACTTATGAACATATAGCAGTTCAAATGGTTCTAGAAAAAAAGAGTCATCCAGGAAGCCCTACCAGACCAGACAGAATCCAGATTTTACTCCAGGTTTTTTTTAGTGTCAAAGAGGATGGGGGACTGGAGGCCAATATCGGTCCTCAGCCTTCTGAACAAGTTTGTTCAGCAGACAAAATTCCGGATGGTCACAGTTCAGTCTCTTCTCCCCTTTCTAGGGATAACAATTGGATGAGGTCTATAGACCTTCAAGATGCATATTACCACATAAAGATGGTCAAATGCTCAAGAAGGTATCTTCGCTTTTGGCTAGGGGCCAGTCATTATCTATTCACCAAATGCATGGCAGCAGTCATGGCTCACGTGACACTACATGGCTTCCAAGTGTTTCTTTATCTAGATGACTCACGCCTCACTGCCCCTACCAGGCATCTAGTACTTCAAGCCACAGACTTCATCATGCACTTGTTCAGTGCCTTGGGCATAATAGTCAACAAAGAGAAGTCACAGCTGTCTCCCAGTCAGGACCTACAATTCATAGAAGCCTGTCTCAACACACTGCTCTACATGTCCTTCAAGCCCTAGGCTCTATGGTGGCGGCCATCACCCCGGTTCCCTTGGCGAGATTTCAAATGAGGATACTGCAGTGGCTTCTGGCCTGCCATTGTTCCATCCTATCTTACCCAATATTAGTAACAGGCTTTTGCAAAAAGAATCTAACCTGTGGATGCAGTCAGAAGAAATACTAATGGGCACTCCCTTTGTTTCCCCGCCATCCAAGGCCATAGTGACCATGGATACCTCCCAGATGGGGTGGAGGCATTATTTGTGAAGAACAATCCATAGCACTTTTTCTCTACAAGAGGCAAACTTGCACATCGGTGTCCTGGAGATGAGAGCTGTGTTTTAGCATTGCAAGACTTTCAATCTGCTCTTCATCAAGGAACAGTTGCAATCAAGTCAGACAACATGTCAGTGGTTTGGTACATCAACAAACAGGGTGAAACCAAATCCTTCCCACTTTGTTGGAAGCTCTCAGAGTGTGGCAGTGGGCACATTTTCAAACCACTCTCTTGTGTCAATGCATATCCTGGGGAGTTCCAATGTGATAGCAGAAAAGCTGAGCAGGCACATTCTACTGCCTCACAAGTGGTCTCTCAATCCCAAAGTGGCAAAGGAAATCTTTTGTCGATGGGGCCAACCTTGCTGCAATCTCTTTGCCTCCTCAAACAACAAGTGCAGCAGCTACTTTGCCCTAATCTCCACTCAGGGGGAGTCCTTGAGAGATGCTCTCCTTCTCGATTGTCCCTCAGGTCTTCTTTTTGCCTTTCCCCCATTTCCACTCATACCCCTCTATGTAAAGAACCTGAAAGGTTGCGAAGCAAAGTGATTCCCATTGCCCCCTTCTGGCCCAAGCAAATTTGGTTCCCCTTTCTTTCGCCTCACTTGATTCACCATCCATGTATTCTGGACTCAGTACCAGACCTGCTGTCTCACCTGCAGGGATTGTTGCATCCCCATCTATGGTCTCTCAAGCTCACAGCTTGGTTCCTCTAATTCCATTAGTCACCAGAAAGAATAATATAACTTCCCCAATTCAAAAAATTCTTCTGGCTTCCCATAGACCTTCCACCAGAAAACTCTATTCCAGTAAATTAAAGAGATTTTCAGTTTAGGATTCTGGAAACAATTCAGACACCTTTTCAGCACCTGTTGAAAAAGTTTTGGAATTTTCAGCCGCCCTTTTTGATCAAGGAGCTTCTGCTTTTAGCCCTAGAGTTCAGTTAGCACCATTTCTAATTTTCACAATAGATTTGACTGCCATTCTTTAATTTCCCATCACCTACGCAAGGTCCTTCTCAAAGGTGCCTTATATCTAAAACCTCCATTCAAAGACACCTTATCTCCATGGGATCCCTGCTTTTGCATTCGTTAGTACTACCTCTCTTTGAACAAGTGGCTACTTGCCATCTCAAATTCCTTTCCTGGAAAACTATTTTTCTAGTAACCATCACTTCTGCCAGATGAGTCTCTGAGATCCAGCATTATGTGCAATACCCCCATGTATCATTTTTCATAAAGACAGGGTGTCATTGAGAACTAACCCTTCATTTGTTCCTAACATGGGCTTTGAATCCATCATTAGTAAAACTATTGAGTTACCAGTTTTCTTCCTCAAATTTTCCAACAAAGGTGAATATTGCTTACATTTACTGGCTATACATAGGCAACTATGTTTTTACCTGAACAGGACTAAAGAGTCCAGGAAATCAGATCAATTGTTCATTTCCTTTCCTGGTCTAATGATGGGACAAGCTGTATCAAAAGTGACCTTATCTAAATGGCTGAGAGACTGTGTTACTTTTATTTATGCTCATAACAACCAAAAGGTACCTGCGCCTGTTAACATGCATTCAAACAGATCAGTTACCACATCAGGAGTTTTTCATTCAAAAGCTTCTATGGATGAAATATGTGCAGCTACAACTTGGGCTATGCCTCATACCTTTATCATTCATTACAAATTGGATATGGTCTCCAGGGGAAGAGCATCCTTTGGCTCTATGGTTCCCAGGAATAACCTTCCATAAGGCCACTCAGGGACTGAAGCATACCTCTCAACCTCTTAGCTCAAGAAATCTGGACGAAGCCTTACATAATGGGGGGACAAAGGCCCAAAATAGGGACAGATTTTAAATATTGGTCTTATAAACTTAGACAGTACTTAGAGTAATAGGGTTTGTGGTAAAGTACATTTTCTAAAGGATATGAAGTCTGAAACTCAATTATTTTGTGATTTCATTCCTTAGAACATTCCAGTGATTTGCTAGAGAACCACACATTTTATGAAGAACAGACCAAAATTTTGAGGCAAAAATCTGGATATTCTGCAAAAATCTGTACAGTTGAGAGGTATAGACTGAAGTAGCTGGGGACTCTGTCCCATTCGTCAAGAATGAACGAAGATTGACAACATCAGATAAAGAAGTTATGTACTCGCTATAACGTTCCCTCTGTGTTGCCGATCTTCATTCATTCTTGACATCCCACCCACCTTCCCCTCCTGTAAATTTTCTAGGGGAATCTAACCCTTGTCCTGGGTTTCCATAGAGTTGTTTCCTTGGACATTGCTTCTGCTTGTAATTCCTGTGTATGTTCTTGCTATGATCTGCAAACTCAATCTGAGGTAATGGAGAGAGGAGGATTGTGGGTAGAGCCTTAGCTGAATTTTTTTTTTGGCTGACGCTAGAGTATAACGGCTGATCTGGTTCCGAAGATTGGAACCAAGTCCCATTCGTCAAGAATGAATGAAGATTGACAACACAAATAGAACGTTATGGTGAATAAATTTTAGTGTTTGCTTTAATGCACTTTGGTAGTCTGTTCCATGCATCAGCTACTCTGTCAGAGAACCAATTAGTACACTTGTCATTCCGACAGAACCTTATACATAGGTTGTCTGATGATTCTCTAGTACTTTTTGATAACCCCAAACATTCCCAGAGGTAGTTGTCTCTAAATGCCCTATATACCTGAATAAAATCTCTTCTTAGATATCTGTAAGAAACACTGTACAAGTTCAGATACTTTAGTTTTTCATAATAACTTCATTTTTCACATCCATGGATTTCTTTGGTATATTTCCACTGTACTCTTTCCAGTTTTCTTGTAGGGTTTCCATATTGTTATTCCATACTCAAGTTTGGGTCTAATGTAACTAACAAACAATGACTTCATCGTTTTTGATTTCCTAGACTTTATAAATCTTTTTATGCAACCTATAATTTTATAACTGTCATTAATCAATTGGTTGATATGATCAGAAAAACTTATAGCTGGATCTACCCATATACCCAGGTCCTTAAATGAGTCTACAGTTTCAATCACTGTGTGCTGTATTAAATATTCACCTTTCAATCTGTGTCCTCCAAAATCTGATATGCTTAGTTTTTGATGTATTTATCAGCATATTATTCTCCTGTGCCCAAATGGTCAATTTAGTCAAGTTATTTTGCAGACATGCCTTATCTGTAACACATGTAATCAGTTTACCCAATTTCAGGTCATCTGCATATAGGATGCAGAACACCTCAGATGAAAAAGGTAGGTCTGAAACATACAATCTAAACAAGCAAGAGCCTAGGACAGAGCCCTGTGGAACACCTTGACTGTAACCAAGGATTTCACCTGTCCAGTTGCTGTAAGATACTTGCCATTTCCTATTTGTAAGCCATGCAGCTATCCATCCTATCAAGAGTACATCAATACCTAGTTGTATTAATTTATTGATCAGTGTTTTGTGTATGACCCTGTCAAATGCTGAAGCTAAATCTATATAAATTGCATCACAGCACAATTTTTCATTCATAGCTGTTATTATATTGTTATAGAACATCACATTACAGGTGGTAATAGATCTATTTTCAACAATGCATGCTGATATATGGTTTCAAGTCCTAAACTATCCAATTCTGACTATAACTTATCCAGTATTACCTTATTTATTCTTCCACAACATGAAAGTATACTTAAGGGTCTACATGACTCTGGGTTTGTCCTACTCCCCTTTCCCTTAAAGACAGGTTTAATAAGTGCATGTCTCCAGTCTTGAGGAATCTCCTCATATTTAAATGACATATGTTCTTGCGAAGTGTTCTCAGGTCATTGTTACTAATTCCATCTCCTTCCTGTGCTTTGTTTGGATCCAGTTTGTGCAGTTCTTTTTCAATATAATCTCATTTGATTCCAGTATCTGGGGTTAGCTAGATGTTACCTGGATGTCACTAGGACAACTTATCACCCCTTTTTGTGGAGTCAAACTGTTTTGCTTAAGATTTTGTAAATACATCTATAATCTGTTGTGTCTGAGAATAAATTGTATAATCTGCACACAGTTTATCAGTTTGTATGTCTTTATTCCATCCACATCTTATGTATCTATAAAAAGGTCTCCTATTATGCTCAATATCTTTATACAAATTTTCTTTAAATGTTTCTTGATCTTATCTCACACTATGCTTAATATGTTTGTCCATCTTGTTTATTTCAGTTTTCAAAGTTGTAGTTTGACCTCTCTTCTACTTCTTATATTTTTTATTTCTCAACTTAATCAGATATCTTGTTCTTATGGAAATATATCTCCCTGACATTGTATACCTAGATCCTAATGTTAAACCTTTCTTTTTTATTTTTTGCACTCAAACAATTTATCTTTCAAAACTTTCCACATTCCATCTGCAGTTTTTCCACTGAATACCTCACTCCAGTTAGTTTTACATAGTGACTGTTTTGCTTCCATATAATCTGTAATTAACCTTCTGTGCTTTAGTTTAGATTTCAGTTTGGCAGAATTATCTAGCAACAAATCAATCTTTATAACCCCATGATCACTGCACATCAACAGTGGTAAAACCTGACTTGAAGTAACAATAATTTCTTTAGGAACACAAACAATGTCTAGTATGTTGCATCCCCTGGTCCATTTTTTTACAATCTGAAGCAATTGTTGTTCCTGAATATATGTTGTGAATAATTTCCTTACTGACGTTGAATCAATATTATTCCAGTCTGCTTCTGGTAAATTTAAGACCCCAGCTAATATTATTCTTCCCCCCTGTGTTTCATGCAAGAAATGTATGAATTCCTCTAGGTCATCTGCACTTGACTTTGGTGGTCTATACACTCCAACAATTGTTATATGTTTCAGGGTTGTCTTTATTGTCACAGTTACACGATCTATAGCATTGGTGTTATCAGTGAACATGTAGTAATCACAGATCTCATAACTATCTTTAATCCCCATCATAACACCTTCACCTGATTTTTCGTTAGAATGTCTGATGCAGTAAAAACCTTTACACCCTGACAGAACTGGTTTCCTAAGAGGGTTGTCAGTTCCCTACTAACAATCAGAGAATCCTTGCAGATGACATCATTTGTACCAACATTACTAAAAATTGATCCATACTTCCTTACATTAAGGTATTCCAAGGCTTGTCTCACATCTTCTGTTTTTGCTCCTGACAAGCATAACACTATTCAACGTTCATTCTTTTCTCTGCATATATAAGTGTCAGTTCCTTTAGTAGTTGAATCTCCAATTACAAGGAAATATTTGCTAACCAGCTCTGAGTATCTGCTCTATCAATTGTTACGAAGGACTTCATCCCCATTAGTCTTATTAATCCACTGTTTTCATTGTGTATTAAATTCTCATCCAGCTGGTATTGTAAATCAGTAGTCATGATTGAGTCATGTAGTCAACATCTGTCTTTCTCTTCTTTTTTCTTACAGTAATGTTCCTCAGTCCTTCCACATTCAGTTTTGACTTCTTCCTTTTCACCTGACTCTTGCCTCTTTTTTCTACCTTTTTTTGGAAAAAATTATGCCTTCCTCTGTAGACTGAAGGTTTTCTGATAGAAAAATATTATCATTTCCTGTAACCTGTGTGTTACATAATAAAGCAGTGCCCTTTTTAGTGCGTATTCTCTTTACTTTACACTCATTAATCAGTTTCTTTTTCTTCCTTGTTATTTTGTTGTGAACTTCTTCCTTTCTTTCCTTTTTTGTTTCCTTCTAAACAAACTGGATCCTCAGATTGCTGAATACTTGCATCCAGAATTCCAAAGTTGTCAGGGGCATTGTCTTGTTTCATACAGTTGAATGATCTTTGCAGACAATAGATGCATCATTTCCTAAGTCTGTTCTATTTGTTCTTTTCCTAACATTATTTGTCTCACCAGTCTGGTCATTAATATATGAAACAACAGTTCTCCAAGCCCTGCCAGTTACACAAGTGCAATCATCATCATCAAGTCCAGATTGACTTCTAACAATGATAAGCAAATCATCCAACTTTTAACACGAGGAACATAGATCACCAGTGTTATCAGATGTTACCTATAAATATGCATAGTATTTATTACACTGTACAAGATATTAATTGCATACTCATTTAAAGAAACCATATTCAGCATCAAATTAATAAAATTTTGTAAAAGAAAAAAAATAATCAAAATCAGTAACCACAAAATTCAAAGAGAACTTAGAGAACTTAAATTAACTTCTATGACAAAAAAGCACACAAGAAATATACAGCTAAATACTAAAATAAGTAAAGTAAAGTTGATCTGACCGTAGAAGTTGTACAATCCAGACAAATGCTGTAATTCCCTTACTTTGCACAGTAGCTTCTGCTCACTATCGCTCGCAGTCATACTTCTTTTTAACAGTCTTCTTCTTCTTCTTCTTTCGGCTTTTTCCCGGTTAGGGGTTGCCACAGTGGATCACCTGTCCGCTCATGATTGGCAGTGGAGTTTTACAGTGTCGAGTTGCCAGCCCGGCGCCCAACCTTCAACAGAAGGCACACACATGCACACACTCACACCTAGGGACAATTTAGAGTGTCCAATCCACCTACAGCATGTCTTTGGGATGTGGGAGGAAACCAGAGCACCCGGAGGAAACCCATGCGACCACAGAGAGGACATGCAGACTCCACACAGAAGGCACCTCAGCTGAGGATCGAACTAAAGCATACTTCTTTTTAACAGTAAAGATCAGTAAATCATAACCAAGGTAGGGTTGTTTAGATATACTAGGAGGAACAAAACTAATAAAAATTTCCTATCATTCTAATATCATCTAAACTATAGAAGGAGGCAAATGTGGATATAATATGCATGCTGACACTAGTACTCTTCAGACTTCATAAACTAAGCAATACTAGTTTCAGGGACATTAAAAATGCCTTTCATTAAGAATGAGGTGCAACTTTTCTATGCCATTAGCCCTCTAGAAATCTGTTAAAATTAGACTGAGAGATGTCAATGACACATTGAACATCTTTGTCGGGAGGTTCCAGCTTGCTACCGTATTGATGCTTCTGAGGATTTGCATTGCAAACCATCAGGCCTCAGGTTCTTGTCCTCTCTTAGCATGGTAATCTATTATTCTACAGGACTTTCTGCTTCCTACTTCAAACAATAAAATCCCTTATGTGTATTGGTTTTGCTCCAAAAGTTACCTTCTCTGTCTTTCCTGCGTAGTTTCCATGCAATCATTGCTATATCCCATTATAGACTGTTATTAACTGGTATCTTGCATTTCTTCCATTTTTTTGCCAATTTCTCCCATGCCCAGGAATATTTTTATCACCCTCATTTGTTACCTAGTCCACAAGTGCCAAATACCATTATACCCAATCTTCGCTGATACAACTCAAGGCCTACAAAAGCTATAAGCACTGTTTGACTTCCTACTGGTGATCTGGAACAAAGAAGCAAGGAAAGTAGTCCTATCCTTTTTTGTTTTACATCTGATGGCATCCAAATAGGGAAGAAGGTGTCCTTTTTGGATGCAGAATTGTTACTTAAGGAAGATGGTTTATTAACTACAAAAGTACACAAGAAATTTCTGGGGGACATATATTATTTGAAAGCAACAAGTTGTCATCCTGGGCATACGATTGATGCCTTACCTTATGATTAATGCATACGTCATTCCAGACTTTGTAGTGATGAACAAAATTTTTTAAGGGAGCTAGGTTATACTTTTGAGATGTTCAAAAAGCATGGTTATGGTGAAGATATAATTGCATAGTCATGGTCTAGATTTAATAAAGATTATATAGGAAACAGTAGAAAATGGAAGGGAGTTTCCAAATATAATAACAATACTGAATCTGGTGGTGAAATGTATTTTGTAACCACATACAATGGATCCAGCAATAGGTTTTATGAGATAGTACAAACACAGTGGCAACTGTTATCAAATGTAAAGGTTGGAAGTTCATTGATGCCTAATAAACTTGTTGCTTCATATAGAGTGAGTAGGAATATTAAGAGCTTCTTAGTGAAATCTAGGTTCTGCAGACCCAAGGAGGTCTTATATGAGTCATTAAGAATAAAAGAGACAGTAGGATGTGGCAAATGCAAGGCATGCAAATTTATTGTGCCTTATTTTGGTCTTTTAAATGGTCGAAGATTTGAAGTTTGTGGGAATTATAGGTGTGACACTGAGGGCATCATTTATGCCCTCAGATGTCCTTGTAATAAGTTTTATGTGGGTGAGTCCAAAAGGGATTTTAAAATAAGGCTATTTGAACATGTTTGTGATATTTTAAATAAAAAGGAACAGAGTTCAATGGCACAACATTTTTTGGAAGCATATAGTAGTTCTGTTCATGGTTTACAAGCCACAATTTTAGAAGTAGAGTTTTTTTTGGGGGGGGGTGGGGGTGTTAGCAAGAATAAACTTCTTTATAAAGAAGCAGTGTATATATTAAAGTTTGATACTTTGTTTCCAAAGGGTATGAATGTTGATTTTAATTGGCATGTATTACTTTAAATGTTTTTTTAAGTGTTTCATGGTATTAACTGATGACTTTATTGTTTAATTGCCTATTTTGTACTGTATATAAAACAAGTGTGTGATGTGAAGTAACTGAGTACTCCAAGAAGGCAATGTATGCCGAGACATCAGAGAGGAATACATTTTATTCATTGGGTTCCTGGTCTTTGTTCTTCGTTGTATTTTCTCCTATCCCTTTTTGTGTCTGATATGTATTTGCTTAAACTGATAGAGTTGCTTTCTGTATTACCTGTTCCATTTTGTTTTCTGTTTTAAGAAAACTGGCCTGGTGTTTTTGTTCTCTGTAGCAGATAGGCAATTTACCTAGGCTGTGACTTTCATTGGTTAGTTTGTTTCTTGTGTGATACTTAAATACACAAAGAATATTTGTGGCCTTGTCTTGCCTGTTTTTTAATCTTGTTTATTTTAACCTGACTGCCCTTACTGTAAATTGAGCTTTGAAAGCTCCTCCCTATTCACACTGATGTTGATATCTTATTTATTTATTTGCTTTTCCCTATGCTTATTTTGAAAATAAAGTGTATTTGTTTTCTCATTGCCAATTCTGATAATTTGCTTGGTTTGAATTAATTACCTAGCCAGTTCTTGGATAGCGCAATATATTTTTATACTTCAAGTTTTTTTCTGTATTTTTACATTAATAGGACTGTGGATTTTCCATCTAGAGGTAGTAGGTGGTAGCCTGGTCTATAAAAGTTGAGGAAAACATCAGAAAAGCGCAAGGTCATTTATCACCAGCTTTCCTTGCTGCTTGCATACATTTGGCACAGTTGAATGGCTCTTGGCATATTTTCACAAAGCAAAATACTTTTATTGAATAATCACACTTTTATAAACTGGTTAAAGCACACTGCTTTTATTTTGAATTATTAATTGCATCTGCTTGTGCCTTTCTTTATGTTTAAGTTTGTGGTAGCATTGCACTTGAGACACTCTTTTAACTGTGTTTTTACATTAAGAGGACTGAGACTATTTGTCTTGTGGCAGTAGGTGTTTAACTGTTCTATTTGAATTGGGGAACACACAAAAGGGCTTTAAGTGTAGTCATTTCAGTACTTGTATAATTAGCTGGATTTGCAAGGAGTTGCTCACTGTACCAGTGCCCCGTATAGAGACAAACACAAACATCTAGAGGCACATTTTCCCTATAGAATTACCCATAAAGCAGTATTGTGTAAAACAGTGAGTATAGAGCAAATATCTTGAGCATTGATAAGCTTAGAACAGCTAGTTTGTACATTGAGTGGTAATGCCATTACAGTTAGTAGAATTTAGTATTTTATAGCCTAGTATGCATCCACCCCGCCAAAAAAAGCACCCTAAATAATCTTCTGTTAATTCCTGTATGCTCCACCCTTGTAGCTCACCAATTAGGAGGATCAGACAACATGGATATGCAATTTCCTAACTTCTGTGTACCTAACCTGATGGATGTGGGTGTCTGGAGACAATGTGGCAATTGTGTCATGGTTACTGACAAGCACTTAATCTTTAAAGTAACAGATATAGTATGCAAGAGGAGTACATATACAATGTCACTGGGGGCTAAACTCTCACATACAAGAACACATCAGTTTGTCAAAACTATGCACACAATGCCCACTACCCATGGCATACAATTACACACATGGAGCAACAAATACTGAGACACTTCAATACAATCTTCCTGAATAACAAAGACCTCCTAGAACACCCATCAGATTATCCTCAACAAACCCAAAAGCACTCAACAAAAGCAACACCTAACATTACACATACAGCCACACTTAGTGGATCCCCAAATATAAAACCCATAAGGAAAGCAAACACACTTCCAGGGACCCAATTTTTAAGACATTCTAATGTCCCTCTAACCAGACTGAACAGGAAGAAGATAATGGTTAGTTGCTTATCTGGAGTTGGGATCTGCCAAATTATGGACACACTCAAGTCACGGCACCACAGGTGCCAGTATTTTTCCATCAGAGTCCATGTAGGTATACCTCCCTAGACTATATAAAGAGACAGGCATCTCAAGAGAGATCTATAGATCTTTCTGACTATTTGTCTAAGGCTGGCATAAGCCTAACAGTGAGAAGCATATTACCTTCACCAAGCATGATGCCACAATATGAACAAAGGATGATTGATTTTTAGCAACTGGTTGAGTTTCTTGTGTCATTCTAAGGGGATTCAATATTTGTCAGCATGGAAAGACATTGTAAACAAACCACATTGCTTTGCCCAGAATGGTCTGCACCTCTCCCTTCTATGCTTTTGAATGCTGGCTAAAACTATCCTCCCCATAGAACCTTTTTTAGACAATGGAAAATTAACAAACCTACTGACATAGCAAACTAAACTCAGCTGAACCTCAAAGTGTTACTGCTCAATGCCAGGAGCATAAACAAAAAAACTATACTCCCTTCATGATCTTCTCACCCTGGAGAATATAAACATATGTGTAGTTACTGAGACATGGTTTAATGCCATAGGAAGTACGCTGGAAGTGCAAGATTTCAGTGCCTTCCACACTTTTAAACTAGTAGAAGCAAAGACATGGACTAAAGATAGAGGTGTCTCAATGTATATCAATAATAAGCATACCTCTAGTTTGATTAAACAGGATGATGCACTGGAGTTTCTCCACAGACAAGTCACTGTGGATAAAATCCTGTACCATAACTAATAAATATCATACACCTCTCAACACATGTCTAATGCCCAGTGTCCAGTCCATTGCTTTCAATAGCTATTACTGTCATATTTCATTCAGTATAGCCCACATCCATTACAACTTATCCCTATCTTACATCCATCTTTTCAAAACAAATATATTTATAAGTAAGTAACCCATCCCATAAATTAGTCACAAAGAACAAAGTTAAAACCAAGTGTCTTTGTATATTCAGGCTATTCATACCCACTCTGCAACTATGTGGTGACATTCACCCCAACCCAGATCCAGTCACAATAGCCTCCCTTATAATGGCTCACACAACTATTAATAATGTAATGCCTCAGTCCTTCAACTCAGGTAAAGCAAGTCTAACATGTATAAACATTAACCTTAAAAGCATCTGTAACAAAGTAATTGAACTGCCTACTTTCATATCTCATTGCAACAGTGACATCCTCGGTATCACAGAAATGAGGCTAAAATCTGAAGTCAAAGACAGTGAAATCCTCCCTCCAGGATATATCCTTTGAACCGACCATATAGCTAAAAAAGCAGGTGAGGTAGCTGTTATATACCCAAAACACTTATTTATTTATTTATTTATTTCCAGTTTGATTACTGGGGAAGTCCACTGGACCCATAGTGCCCATTTTCAGTGGAGGCCCAGGGATTAAAGCTCCAGGAAACAGATTACAGTAAAGATAGCAGTCCAATAAAAATAAAAGTACAAGTACAAATACATATCAAATAATACAAAGAGTGAGCAATATTGCCCATAGTAAAAAAATGTCGTGCAGATACAGTTTAACAAATTCATGCAGTTAAAGTCAAAAGCTATTTACAATATTTACAGAGTGTGAGAGATCGTATGGGAGGGGGAGTGGCCAAGGATGAACACAGGATAGCAGCAGATTTCTTCAGCTCCACCAATTTCATTACACTGACAGGAATTAATTACTTAAAAAATTAATTTTTGAAGTAATTTTCTTTCTAAATATGTTTGGTTTATATAGTTCTTGAACTATATCTAAAAAAGAAAGGAAATTTTAACAATATTCCTGTCAGAAATCACTTTGGAAATTTTCCTGTCAGTTTATCAGTCTGAAATGAGTTCCAGTAAGACAAATTCTCAAGACTCCAGCATTAAGAAAGAACTTCAGTCTATGATAACTATAATCCAGCAACGTACTGCTAGGATGGATAAAATGGATACTAAAATAGATACCTTCATAGAAAAAACTACAAAACAAATAGACTTGTTACATATAGACCTGCAACAACAGAAGATCCAGATGACAGGCATAGAAGAAGCTGTGAATGACATGGAAAATAGAATCCAAGAAGAGGAAATCAACATTGAGTTTCTGCTGAAACAAAATACACATTTACAAACAAAGCTGGATGACCTGGAAAATAGATCTAGGCGCAATAACATTAGGATTTTTGGACTGCCAGAAAATATTGAAGGTAACAATATTACTTCTTTTTTAACAACATGGCTCCCTAAAACTTTAGACTTACCATAAGCATTCTCTTTTGGTATCGAAAGAGCACATAGATCTATAGCTAATACTAACTCTAACAAAAACTATCCCAGATCAGTTATAGTTAGATTTATATCATCTTTTGATAAAGAGATGGTTCTTAAATCTGCTTGGGCTAAAGCTCCTGTTAAGATTAATGAGACAACTGTGCATTTTGACAATGACTATTCTTCCTTGGTAATAGCTAAAAGAAAAGTTTTTCTGCCACTAATAAGGGAGCTTAAAAAAGCACAGTTTAAAACATACCTTCTGTTTCCTGCCAAGCTAAAAATCTTCCTTCCTGATGGTCCTAAAATTTTGATGACTTAGACTCTGCTTTACTGTTTATCAAAAAAATAAGATTTTGGATAAAATAGAGGAAATGGAATGGGCTAGTCCTTCATTAAAGAGACTGGCAACTGAAACTTCGTGGAAGACTTCAGAGAAGAAGAAGAGACTAAAAACAAATGATTTGGTCTATGTTTTTTTTGTTTTTCTCTCTCATCATTTTACTTCATTATTAATCTTTTTAAATATAGTTCCTGCATTTCCAGAAAGCCACAAATATTCTGAAAAAGATTTAATCAAAGTTATTCTCTGTGTGCAAAGAAATGTTTTGTTTCATAACCAGTCAAAATATCTGAGGAACTAATAACAAGCCATTATTCAATGTGTTTCTCTTTCTGAAAAAGAGAAGTAAGGTCAGTAATTTGATACATTTTTTTTCCTCTTTTGTTCTCCTTTTCTTCTTTTCTTTGTTTAAACAATGACATTCTATTTAGATTATGTAGTGGGTAAAGGGTGGGGGAGGGCAGGGAGAGAAGAGTAATGAAAATATGATAAATGGAATAATAACATATTTATTCCTTGTAAAAAGTTTATATGTTCTTCAAATGCTATTCCTAATTATACTTTCTTGATTATACTGCTTATGCTTGTTTGTAAATAATCTGTCATGCTTTAACTAATAATAATTAGAACTAAATAATAGTAAACAATATGTTTTATTTTTAACTCTATTAATATAAACAGTAAGTAATATTCCATTGTATATACTTCTTATAGCTTTCTCTTACATTTTTTATTTCTGCTTTACACTCTTTTATTTTCTACTCTCTTTTTCTTTTCTTTATTCTTTCTCTTTATTTTTTTCATATTAATATATAGAAATGCTTTTGATCATATAGACACAGTAAATAATAAGATTTGCATAAAAATTGAGTTGGGACAAAAATATTGAGTTTTATTACTTATTAATAACTTTGGGCTTAATTTCACTTACATAGAGGCTGTAATAACCTGTAAAATACATTGAAAAAGGTTTTGTCATGTTTAGATGCATTTACACTGCTAAATGAATGTTTGTCACTAGTTTTTAACAAGTTTCCCGCCAAAATGTTATGGGAGACAATCTGGGATGTGGGCTACCACATGAACAGTGTCCTCAAGTTGTTTTAAAAGCTTCAACTCTCAGAATTCTCACAGAGAAGCTGAAAGCAGTCAATTTGACCTTTGACCCAGATATCACACTGACACATCGCAGATTCAGGAAGAACACTCTACCAGGAAGTAGAACTGATGCAAATGCGACTATGTGAAGGAAAATGAACTCTTTAACATTTAAATGTGAGTTATTTTATATAATTACTTAAATATCTATGTTATAATTCATAAAATATGTCAGTTATAATGATTTTAAATGATGCAGTTTCTTGTAGTAAGTAAATGTCTTATTTTAGAAGGCATAGAAAATGAAACATTTATTCAAGTGTTTTTGAAAATCTACTTGACTGCAGCATACTAATCTGTGTTAAAACTTATGTTCCAAACATATACATTACTATAACTCATTTAATTCATCTGATTGACAAGCATAAATAACTTTATAACTCTATTCTGGAAGAAATTGTCATGTGATATATTTTAAAGCAGTAGTATAGACATACAAAATACAGATGGCTTTTTTACAATAATGCAAGTGTTTCTGAGAATTTGCATAACTATACAGTATGATTTATAACAATTTCTATAAATATAATATTTTATTCTATTGACAATAATGAGTATGAGTAAAATGCTCATATACAAGCAATTCAAGGTTTTTTGGAAGCTGTTGACTGCATTTACATGACAGAAAATAGATGCATCTTAATATATGTAATGTCTGAACCATATTAGCCAAAGTTTTTGATTTAAATGAATGTTAGAACTTATTTTTACATACTTTGAATAAATTAATATGTAAATATGCCTTCCTTTTTTTTTTTTTTCTCTCTCTCTCTTTCTTTCACTCTCTCCCTCTTTCATGTATTTTATTTCTCTCTCTCCTCTTGGTTCCTAATATCAAGATTATTTGAATGCTATTTGAATACAAGTGTATTATATTACATAGATGTATATAGTAGTATGAATAGTTTAAAAAAAAAAAAAGTTTATTTTAGTTTATATGATGCTGTTTTATCAAATGTGTAGTCTTGTCTTGCTAGATAATTGAATTGAAAGCTGTTAATTTAAGTTAAATATAACCAGTATTAAATTGATAAGGTAATAGCTGAGGTACTGCTGCTTAGGGTAGGGGGTTAACTTGAGTGGTAAATACTACTCTAAGTTGGAGTTTTTAACTCCAGGCTGGATGCAAGGTTTAATCCTTACATTATTTTCACTTGTTCATTGTTATATGTATATAGTTTTGACATCCACAATATATTTTGTAGACTCATTGTCACTACAAACAAAATTGAATCCTATACAAAATCCCATAAGAGATTCAATAAATACAGCTATATTTATTTAAAGGTACACCTAAAGGAGGAGATGTAACATTACTTATATAGTTATTTTTTATTTTGATCATAAGATTCTTAAGTTTTAAAAATGCCAAATGACATATTTAAAAGGAATTTCTTTAAACATTAATGGATTGAATAATCCGTGTAAAAGGGCAAGCCTAATAAGATACATTAATTTACATAAGGCCAACTTAGTCTTCCTGCAAGAAACCCATCTCTTGAAAAAAGATATTGATAAACTAGCCACAAACAAATATACAGTATTGGTTAGTTCAGAGCACACTCAGAAAAAAAGAGGAGTGGCTATTTTATGGAATAAAAGTATGCCCATTCCTAAAACCATTAAGTCTTATCAGGATGACAAAGGAATGTTTTGTATGGTTACAATACAAATTAATGGGAAGACTTACACTTTAATTAATGTATATTGGATACCTGGAATTGGTATTAATACAGTGAAACATCATCTTGATAAGATCATATCATTCTCTATAGGAGATATTATTTTAGCTGGTGACTTTAATTGTATACTACATGAAAGTGATACTACCACTATAGGAAAAGAAGAATTACATCTAATGCAAAACATTTAAATGATTTTGCTAATTCTTATCATTTGAATGATATTAATAATCAGAAAGATTCAAAATCATTACCATACACCTTTTTTTCTAACAGATACAAAACTTATTCAAAAATAGATAGGGTCTTTATTTCTAACCAGATGGTAACAGATTTAATTAATTCCAAAATCATTTCATGTCCTATATCTGATCATAATTCAATTGTTTTTGAATTCATGATAAAAATACTCATAATGTTCAGATCAAAAGGATATCAGCATACTTAACTCAACTAAAAGACTATAAAGAATATATACTTTCAGAAGTAAAACATTTTTTAGACATAAATAATACTCCTGAAGTCTCCATTGTCTATGTTTGGGATGCCTTAAAATCATATCTATATGGACAAAGTATCAGATGGTATAATAATAAAAGGAAATCTTGGGATAAGGAATTGTTAGATATTCAAAGTAAATTAGACTCTTATAAACATAATAATAAAGAAAATATTATGGACAAGAAAGTTATTGAAGAAATAAACAAACTAAATGAGAAATACAAAGAAATTTTAACTCATAAAGTTAAAATAACTTTAGAGAAATACAAGTTTTGTCTTATTCAATAAGCCCCAAATACTTACATAGACTTAAAAATAAAACAAAAAGGTTGAATAAACAAAACCATATCAAAGAAATCTTTTCTCTAAGGAAAAAGAAGAATGTCTCTAGTATACCAGAAATACTAGATGAATTTAGAAATCACTTTCACAAAATTAACCATAATAACATTAACATGGAACCTAAAGATAAAATAAAGGAGTTTATAACCACAAACATGAATAAAAAGCTTAATAAACAACAGATTAAACTATTGGACAAAAGTATTTCATATACAGAGGTTATTACACAAATAAATAAGCTTAAATCAAACAAAGCACCGGGTAATGATGGTATTATACCAGAGATATATAAAATAATTTCTAAAAGTACATATTCATTAATACATAAGGTTTTTATTTTGGCCCAAACTGAGTTAATAACCCCCCCATCTTGGCAATATACATTTATTTCACCAATTTTAAAACCTAATAAAGATCCAACTAGATGTACTTCATATTGGCCCATCTCATTACTTAATGTTGATTAGAAAATGTTTATGAGAATTTTTGCTGATAGATTGAAGACAATCATCCCCGG
The DNA here is from genome assembly GCF_019279795.1 of Protopterus annectens. Lineage (NCBI taxonomy): Eukaryota > Metazoa > Chordata > Ceratodontiformes > Protopteridae > Protopterus > Protopterus annectens. Next base: position 577,375,343 of record NC_056745.1, on the reverse strand, counting down.
CATTATAGATATAGATCAGACAGGCTTCACTGTAAATAGAAATACTTTTGATAATATAAGAAGAACTTTAACATTAATTGATTTTGCAAATAGGAAAAAGAAAGATTTAACACTTATTAGTCTTGATATAAGTTCAGCATTTGATTCAGTAAGTTGGGACTATCTGTTTACCTTACTGAAGTGCACAAACTTCTCAGATGCATTTGTAAATCTAATTGAGCATTTATACAAAGGAACATTGGCTTATATTAAGGTAGGAACATATGTTTCACAAAAATACCCATTTTAAAGGTACAAAACAAGGATGTCCACTTTCTCCACTATTATTCACTTTAGTAATGGAGCCTTGGGCTAATTTGATCAGAAACAGTACTGACATAGAGGGTTTTGAAATAGATGAAAATACAACATCCAAAATTCAACTTTTGCAGATGATGTTCTAATTACATCAGCAGGATCTAATTCTTCTATGCAGTCTCTATTTGATAAAATGATGAATTTTAAAAGTATTTCTGGTTTAATATTCAATGAAGAAAAACTAAAATACTACCTATATATACACGAAAAAATATTCTCATTAGTGATTTTACTAAATATGTACCCAATTCAGGTCAGATAACTTATTTAGGTATAATACTATCTAAAGATATTAAATCTATTATATATAATAATTATAATACCGGTTTTCTTAATATACAAAATCTTTTAATACCTGGAATAATATGTTTTTACTATGGAGTAGAGACTTACAATTATTAAAATGATAATATTCTCCAAGATTTTATACTTAATACAATCAATAATACTTCCACCTACAAAAATAATTATCAAGAAACTGAATACACTAATGTTAAATTTCCTATGGGCACCTAATAGACCTAGGATTGCATTAAAGAAACATACTAATAGCTGGTCTCAAGGGGTATTTCTTTTCCAGACTTTAATTTATATACTATCTCTTCTATTGTAAAAGTTATTACTTTATTGATAGATCAGTCATATGTCACAAAATGGAAAGATTATTGGGAGCTAATTAGTATGCACTTCATGAAAATCTCATTAACACATAAAAATATGATTGTAAATAACTCCATGTTATGGTTACTAAAGGAATTTTGTACTTCACCTATTACACCTAAACATATGGTTTGTTACCCATTAAATATTATTATTAGCTATCGTAACTTTATATTCATGCACCCTAAGTATAGGGAATGGAATTTTATTATATTCCCTATAATGTATACTCAGGGTATGCTTTTGTAATCTACTTCTGAAGGAACTCATTTAGCTATAGATAATGATCTAAAGTACTGGTATCAGTTGATATCTGATAATAAAGTTAAAAATCTAGATTTCTTAAAACAAGAATTTGATCTAAGAGAAACTTTCTGGTTAGAGGTTCAGACCTTTAGACAACATCTCATTAATAAAATAGATCTAATGTCTATAACAGTTAAATAATCTATCCCAACACTGATTGATTACTTGATATTAAATTTACAATATAAAGTTTCTGATAAAGGTAAACTTTCATACATACATAAAATTATCAGACAAGAAACTTTTTACAGTGTAGATACATACTGGAATTATTTCACTTCTATTAATGGGGACCCACCAAATCAACAAGATAAACAATATATATTGGAATCTGCCTATAGAACTACATCTTCCATTGTCTGGAGACTTTATACATGGAAATTTTACATAGATCTTTTATACACCTTTGATGATGAATAAAATAAATAATAAAGATAATCTATGTAAGAGATGTAATGTAGAAATTAATGCTGACTGGGCTCATATGTTTTATGACTGTATAAAATTGAAAGAATACTGGAAGTCAATTAATGAATTTTTGCAGGCTTTTTTTACAGATAATTTCATTATTTCTAAATCTCTTATATTATTCAACACACCTGTACCTCAAAGTGTTAAAAAGGTTAATCTTCCCTTGTTATGGTCTATTCTAGCAGTGGCTAGGAAAATAATAACCAGAAATTGGATTTCAGATACACCTCCTCCATTCAATGAATTTAAAAATGTTATGAATATAGTGTGCCATATGGAAATAAACACAATTAGGTCAAGAACAACTAGAAAAACATCTTATTATATTGTATGGGATAATTTACAAAATTTGTTAAAAAAATCCTAATTTCAATAGGATGGTATTTTAGTTTAATTAATTGATCTGATTGTAGTGGATGTCTTTGTAAATACTTTAGTTGTTTTGTTGAATGTTATAATCATATCTATTTTTAATTACTTGTATAAAATTGTTATGATATTTCTCTTGTATGTTAAAACAATAAACCTGTTTTGAAAAAAAAAGAGATCGTATGGGAATTAGCTATAGAAGGTCATAGCCAGCTATAAGGTGCTTAGGAACTCAGGAGGATACCCATCCAGGGTCTTTTGTTAAAAGGTAGGGAGAATGCAGTTACATTTCCATTTGGAAGAGAGGTAGCTGTAAAGCTGAGTTTTGAAGTTGTTTGTGTTTGACATTGTCCTTAGTGTGGAAGGGAGAGAGTTCCATTTCTTACCTAAGGAGAAGGAGAGGAGAAGTTGTCCAGCAGGATGTTTATGTTTGTGGACAGTAATTAAGTTTTGTTGCTCACATCTGAGAGTTCTATTTGGGGTGTATGGGGGTAGTTGTTAGTTAGAATGGGACATTTGGTTGGATTGAATATTAGTCTATGTGCTGTAGTGAGCTGGAGGAAGTCCAGGTAATTTGAGAATTTTAACCAGTTGAGGGATTGGAGGGTAACACAGTGATGAGTGGAATGTTTGGCTTTGGTGGCAAATTTAGAAATTTTGTTATAACAGCTTTCAAGTTTGGAAGTGATGGAAGAGGATAGGTTAGTTAGTAGCTGGGCACTGTACAGAAGGGAGGGAAGGAGGTAAGAGGAGTCCAGAGTATGCCTGGTAGAAGTAGAGAGGAAGTGGTTGTTCCTATATAGCATACCTAGTTTTTGGTGTTTTATTTATTTTTATATTTTGCTGAATATGAATGTCGAACTTGAGGTGTTCATCTATAGTTACACCAAGTAGTTTGGCAAAGGGAACAACTTCAATCAGAGAGTTGTTTTGGCTAAGGACTTGGAAGGAATTTTTATCAAAAGAGAAAGATTTTGAGGTTGGGAATAGTAGTATTTTAAATTTGTTAGCACTGAGAGAAAGGTGATTTTGGCACATCCATATCACAGTAGTTGAGAAGGCAGTCTGAGTTTTAGATAGGAGTTCAGGGAGGTTAGAGGCGGTGCCGACAAGTGTAGAGCCATCTACATATTGGATGACTTTGGCATTAGAAATAGCAGAGGGAAAGTGTTTGATAAATATATTAAACAGCATTGGTCTGAGGGTGTACCCCTGTGGTACTCCTGTAGGGGTGGGTAAGAAATGTGAGGTGCCTTTTTACCATTTCACAGCCTGAAATCTATCTGACAGATAGCTTGAGAAACAGGAAAGAGTGTTTTGGGAGAGATTTAGGTTTGAGAGATGACTTAGAAGCTGCTTATGAGAAACAGTATAGAATGCTTTAGAGAGATTTAGGAGCACTGTGGATACTAAGTTACCAGAATCTCGGGCTTGATTGACAGTTTCTAAGAATGAGAGTAGAACCTGAACACTTGAACATATTCCTTTATCAGAAAAAGCGTATCTCATTCAATAATGCAAAGATTCTAATTGCCTTATTCAAGCTCAACTCTTACATGTATCATAGCCTTATATATATATTCCCTGGCAATAATATCAGCACATCAGGGGACATACTGTCCTGGGTGTCTACCAGTATACCTCAAGAAACTATCATCCTTGGGGACCTTACCATAGAATGGGCTCAAACTGTATCTGATGTACTCAGTACCCATATTTACTTGTATGGTTTCTCTCAGCTGATCAGTACACCAACAACATATAACAAGCCCTCCTCTAACACCTCTACTTTAAACTAGATTCTCTCACCTAAACCCAGTAAGACTGGTAACTATGGTACATTAGCTGACAACCTAAATGACCAACTGTCCAGTTTTGTAAACAGGCTTGTATGCAATCCATTAAAACATCAAGTATACAAGAATGTGCAT